>NW_028125217.1:0-160941 GCF_965194825.1 Balaenoptera physalus
GAGCCCGGTAATTATGTAAAACTGAAACTTTTTCTGCACTGGTTCAAGTCCTCTTCCTAAGAATATG
Source organism: Balaenoptera physalus (assembly GCF_965194825.1). Lineage (NCBI taxonomy): Eukaryota > Metazoa > Chordata > Mammalia > Artiodactyla > Balaenopteridae > Balaenoptera > Balaenoptera physalus. The sequence goes on from NW_028125217.1 coordinate 68, forward strand.
TTTATAATCAACATTATTTCACAAATTACCCAATTTAATTCACCATAGCATTCCTCAAATTAACCAAATGGAAAATCCTAGGCTATATACAAATCCAGAAAGGGCCAAAAATCATCAGCCCCCATGGATGATTACAACCCATTGCTGAGGCATTCAAATTACTTATTAAAGAACCACTATGTCCATCAACATCATCAATTTATATATTATTGCCCCAATGCTAGCCATAACCCTGCCTCTCACAACATGAATTCCTCTTCCCATATCTTATCCACTAATTAGTATAAATGTACGCATATTATTTCTATTAGCCATATCACACCTAGCCATTTATTCCATCCTCAGATCTGGATGAACTTCACATTCAAAATACTCACTCACTGGAGCTCCAGGAACAATAGCACAGAGGATCATCTCATATGAAGTAATGTAGCAGTTATTCTATTCTCAGTCTTACTGGTAAATGGATCATTTACACTTTCAACAGTAATTACTACACAAGAACACCTATGACTAATTTTCTCCTGACCCCTACCCAGAATTTGATTATCTCCGCAGTAGCAGAAATCCAGTGAAGCCCCACTTGATTTAACAGAAGTAGAATCAAAACCTGTACATGTCTTCAATGTAGAAAATGTAGCAGGCCCATTCACCGCGTCCTTCCTAGAGAATATGTCAATTTCCCTATAATAAACGTTTCCACAGCAATCTGTTTTTAGGAGCATTCGACAATCCCTAGGTGCCAGAATTATAGATTCTTTCATCTTGTAAATATAGTTTTCTTTAAAAAATAATTTTTATAGTTTTACTACCTTTAAACAAAATGTACTCCATTGCTGTGGAATATTCCTTCATAGGAGCGTGCATGGTTCATTTCTGCATCCGTCGGTGATGGCCTTCAGGTTCCTTCAGGTTTGGCTCCTGTGGCTGCCAGTCCATGTCCGTGTGTCCTGGTGCAGGGCTGGTGGGTTTGTGTTCAACTGGGAGGAGCACTGTGGGTCTCTGTGCACGGACTTCGCTATCTGAGGCCCGATTGCTTCAGAAGTGGTTGCATCCCCCCGTTGCGTACCAGGCTTTCCATTGCTCCACATCCTGCTGATATTTGATACTATGTCTTTCATGTCTGCCATTCTGGTAGGTGTATGCACAGTATTTTTCTTATGGCTTTAATCCCTCTGTTGTTAGTGAAGTTGTGCATCTTGTGGTATTCATGGACTATTTCCTGTTGTTTTCGGAAAAGTTTTAAAAATTGTGGTCTGGTACACATAACATAAAATGTACTATCTTAACCATTTTTAAGTGCACATTTCAGGGTCGGGAAGTAATTCACACTGTTGTGCAAACCTGACCACCATCATCCTCCAGAACTTTTTCATCTTGCAAAATTGAAACAGTCCCCATTAAACACTCACTCCCCATTGTCCCTCCCTCAGCCTCTGGCCCTCCACATCCTACTTTATGTCTCTATATTTCCGACTGCTCTAGGGGCCTTGTATGAGTGGATCAAGCACTGTTTGTTTTTTTGTGTCTAGCTTACATCACTGAGCATAATGCCCTCAAGGTTCATCCCTGCTGCATCCTGTGTCAGAATTGACTTCCTTTTTAGGCTGAATAGCATTCCCTTCTATTGATGGACCATGTTTTTCTTCTCCATTCTTCCATTAGTGGACACATGTAATATCTACATTCATTTCTGCTGTCATAATATTTGTGGAATAAAATCAGAAAGTCCTATGAATCAAAAGTCATTTGCCATTAACTTTTTTCTTAAACTTTTTGTTGTGGAAAACATCAAGGCTAAGAAAAGGGAAAAATACATGTCAGCTTCACTTGTGTTCAGGAATTAATGCTTTACGGATTCACTTTATTCCCTGTGTGTGTGCTATGCGTGTGCATGTGCCTGTTTGCATAAATATGCTGTGCATGTGGATAGGTATGTGAACTTGCACACATTAGTGTGTGCATGGGCATATGGGTGCATGTGTGTTCACATGCTAGTGAGTGAATATATTTGTGCTGTGCACGTGCATATGTTTGTGTGTGTGCTGTGCCTGCCTGTGCGCACACCTGTGTGTTTGCTGGAACCACTTGCAAGTTGGCTGCAGACTGAATTGTGCCCCAGATATATCCGCACGCAGCTGCTCTAACAATCCTGAGTAGCCACGTAAAGGTCACAGATCTCAGGGATTTAAATGGATGGAGCAGGATATCCTGACACAGAGTTTGTCTTCCAATGACTGTCACTGTCTCAGTAACATCCTTCACACCTTCTTTAAGCTGCATTCAGGGTCCAGTTTAGACTCCCATTACATTCAGTCACCTGTCCCAGGTCCCCTAAAGCAACAATGTCACCGTGGGAGAGCCCGGCCAAGGCTGGGGGTGCCCCTCCTGTTGGCCTGGCCTCCAGGCCCTGCCCTTGGCTCCTGTTTCCTCATATCTCAGCCAGGCCCCGACTTGGATCGGGCCGCCACCTCTTTGCTCACAGGGTCCCATCGCCCAGTCAAGGGGGTTCATTCTCCCCCTAAACACAGCATCAGGAGTTGGGGGTTGACAGTCCACACTGGGTCTCCTTCATGTGAGACCCTGTGCTGTTGAAAGAGCAGGCACCCTGCCCTCGGGGGTGGGGGACTGGGGGGCGACATGCGGCCCACGATGGGCAGGCGGGTCTCCGGGTGGGGCGAGCCAGTGTGCAAGGAGTTCCGCGGTGGGTTCTCCTCTCCAACGGCTTCTGTGCCCCTACCTCTCCCCGTGCCTCCCCTCGAAGACAGCGCGGTGCCCGGGTTGGGAACCATGGGAGCCGTCAGCCACCGCCCCTCTACACACACACACACACGCACACGCACACGCACACGCACACGCACACGCTGCAGGGAAGCAGGACCTGAGTGCAGGGCTCTCAGCGGCCCTGAGCGCCCCGCCCGGAATCGGCCAGCCGAATGGACAGACCGGATCTCCCGGCCCGGACCATGCAGGACTCTCCTGACCTGGCTTGCAGTGTGGCCGCCTCCTTCTGGAAGCCTGGGAGGCTGGAATCAGGCCACTTCTTGTCTGTCCTGGCAGCAGACTGGGCTGCACTCTAAGAAGTTCGTGGCTCGCCCGTGGATCCTGACCATCAGGTGGTCAGAGAAATTGGGAACATTTCTGTTTTACCTGTTGAAATGTTTAATGACAAAGATTTTGTTCAGTTTCCTGACGTGGGTGTCCAAAGATGAGAGACCCATGTGTGTGATCTGTACCCCCTATGAGATCAGCCCTAAGCTACTTTAAACATGATCAAGTTGTGTCTACATGGTAGATTTAGACCTCTGCATGTCCTGTCTACTGATTATGTTTAGAGCTGACCATGTGTTGTCTATAATAAGAAGATTTAGACCTGACCAAGTTCTGTGTACGCTAGGACTATGGGGACCTGGGTAGAGACCCGGCCTGGCCTCAGTACTGGGAAGTTCCGTGCCTGCATCTGAATGTCAGTGCTTAGATGTCTGGGGTCTGGAGCTGAGGTGGGCTTGTCTACGTAACAGCCTCTCTTCTGAGTGTGGTGACCTGGTCCTCCCAAGGGTCAGTGCTATGGTCGGGGCCTTAGTCTTAATCCCTGCAAGGTTCACCTTCCCTGGGGTTCATGGAGAATCCTCAGGAGGACTACCTGGCAATAATTCCAATTTACCAGCACGTGCATGGTGCATAGGGAAGCAGGTTTAGCTTCTGAATTGATTGCAGGGCACGCAGATCGGGCAAAAGGCCGATGGGTGACAGCTGAGGCTGCTGCTGAGCTCTCCCTCCAGTCTACCGTCCCTACTCAGCAGAGTCCAGAGCTGCCCCTCGGCTTTCAGCCCTGCTGTCCTGTGAGTTTTCTCAACATGTAAGTGAGACGAGAAAGGACTGAGCATGCCAGCACCAGGGTCGTGTGTTCAACTTTAGTATTAAAGCTGTACAAACAGTTAAAATCACACAGAACCAAAGTGAGAAGAGGAGGACTCCTCTGGGACAAGTGTGGGGAAAGGAGACCCACCTGACACTTTTTCCCATCCCAGGAGGTCCCAGGGACCCAGCTTGTTTCCACATTGGGGGAGCCCCTTGCAGAGCCATGGTGTCCTGACCAAGGGGACGTGTGACCCCAGGTGCAGGGTCTGGGGAGGTGAGGTCACCCTGGGACTGTGGACATGTGACCCAGGTGGAGGGGTCTGGGGAGGTGGGTCACCCTGGTGAGTGTGGATGTGTGGCCCCAGGTATAGGGTGCGGGGACTGTGTGGGTCTCACCATACCTGCATGGGTCAGGATCACATGGATGGGGAGACCGCATATGCGCTCTTTGCCTGCAGTGTGTCCTGTCCCCTTTGAGATTTCCAACCTCTGCATTAAGGGTGTTGTCCTGATTAACCTGTGGTTCCTTTTCTTCTCTTCATCTTGTCACAATCATATGAGGTCAGGCATGTTTGAGTGGGTTGCTGCTCTGTGTTCCGGTGAGTGACAACACTTGGTGGTGTCGTATTAATACTATAGCATATCATATGTCTAATCTATGGGGGTCACCACTGCCTGGGTCCCCCTGGACAGAGGTCAGGTGAGCACAGACTAGCCCCCCCTATGAATGGTCTCCCACGTGCTCTGTGAGGGTACCGTGATGGCCCCTAAGGTAGGGGACTGTGTCTGGGCCTCCGACATTTGTGATGAAGGGGAGTCGAAATGGAATCTCAATTAACAAGACATTATTTTAAGAATTTATTTTAAGTGAAATAAAACACACGTCACATACCCTTTACCATCATCACCATTTTAAGTGCACGTTTCTGAGGCATCAGATAGATTCACTTTCTCGTGGAGCCATCACCACCATCAGTAGAACTTTTCGTCCTGCAAAACCAAAATTCCACAACCATGAAAGTCTCATTCCCCATTCCCTCCCACTGCCCCTGGCACCGATATCCACTTCAGTCCCTGAGTTGTCGACTGCAGGGCACCCACTGGAGTGGAATCCTGCAGTGTTTGCTGACGGGTCATTTTGGAAGAGCTGACTTTCAGTCTGAAGCTCTGCCTGTTCGCATCTGAAGAATCTGCATTTAAGGAGAGGGTGTATGAGGAAGGGGGTGTATGCGGGACAAAGGTGTCCGGGGTGCAGGTGAGCCAGGACCTGACCAGCTGCCTTTTGGGTCCTCTGGTCCCATCTCTTGGTCTGTGCCTCATCTGCATCATCACTGTCCCCGCTGGCACCGCTGGGGTGTTGTTGTCTGAGTGAGAGTCCCCTGGTGTCCCTGCTCTCCTCCCCTCCTCCTGCTGGTTGGGGAGGGAACTGCTTGCTGTGTGGTCTCTACTCCTGAGGCATGAAGGACCCTGTAGCATGGACCTGCAGAGTGTGGGGTGTGGTCCCAAGAGCATGGGGCCCACATAGGACACGACATCGGGCCGTGACAGGTGCTAGGGCTGCCTCATCACTGACAGGGAATGTTGCCCAGATCCTGCTCCAGAGGGCATGGTGGGTGGCCTGGGACCCTAGAGGCCCCATTCCTATACTGGAGCTTGGAGAGTGCATCCCCATGGGCTGCAGATTCACCCCATATCTCAGACATATCCCTCTGTCCTGTCTTTGAACTCAGGAAAACGTGCTCTCTTGTCCACAACATAGGCCGGGTCCTGTTGATATTAGGATTCTTTAAGTTAGGCGTCCTGGGATAGCAGCTCCTTTTAGGCCTGAGAAGGAACAACTCCGGAGTGTACAACAATTTCAGATGAAACTAATATTCAATGACTATCCCTAACTACTCGGTTGTTGACTTCTATTAGTCATTATTCTCCTGGTTTTAGCTCTGATGTGGGGATTACAGAGGAGTCAACATTTAAATCTTCGTAATCTGTGTATTTGTAGCTTCAGTATCGTTACGGACCCATAGTTTTTTATGGTTTGGGAAGAGTTATTGATTTCATGTATCATGTAAAGGATTCACAATGATGATAGGGCAATTAAGATTACAATAATAGCTAGTAAATTGTTCACATTTTCTCTACCTGTGCATCTATTGTATGCATATGAGTTTAGATGTCAATATTAGTGAAATGATATAGAGGACTAGAGAACTTATTTTAAAAATCACTATTAATGTGTGATGAAGAAAATGTAAAAGTTCTTCCATAATCGGTGATGTTGTATCTTGAGAGCCTAGATGAAATTGATATGCCTTAGTCATATACAGGATTTTAGCCTATCATTTAACTTTGACAAAGCTACATCACTTTTTACTTTTATCTCATTTATTGAGGAAGACATAATTGTTATGGTGTTGGCTTGAAACTGGTTGAAAAGGACTTGAGTCCTTCCTTATTTTACATTTACATAGGTAGGATCTTGAAACGTAGGATATGGTGGAGGACATCCGTGTAACCATTCTAGGTTAGGAGTAGCAATTTCCACTGCTAAGACTTCTTGTTTAGACACAAATGCTTTTCAAAGTATGAAGATTATTAGCATTACTGCTGCTACTGAGATGAATGAGCCTAAAGACAAAATATTTCATGTTGTGTGTGCCTCAGGGTACTCAGACTAACGTAGTGACATACCTGAGAGGCCACGAAAGTGCTGCAGGAAGTCATATTTACGACTACAAATATACTTGTGAAGTGAATTTTTGCTCATGCTGAGTTAACTGTATAACCTGAGAATAGTGGGAATCAGTGTAGAAAGCCTCCTATAATAGTGAAGACTGCTCCCATGGACATTAGGTCATGGAAGTGTGCTACTACATAGTATGTATCCTGGAGGACAATGTCTGGGGATGAGTTGACTAAGATGATTCCTGTCAAACCACCTACTGTAAAAAGAAAAACTAAAGCCTAAAACTCATAATATAGTGGGAGGTCATATAGTATTACCTCCGTGAACAGTTGCTAACCAGGGACTTCCCTGGTGACGCAGTGGTTAAGAATTCGTCTGCCAATGCAGGGAACACGGGTTCGAGCCCTTGTCTGGGAAGATCCCACATGCCGCGGAGCAAAAAGCCCGTGTGCCACAACTACTGAGCCTGCCCTCTAGAGCCCGCAAGCCACAACTACTGAAGCCCACGCGCCTAGAGGCCGTGCTCTGCAACAAGAGAAGCCACTGCAATGAAAGGGCCGCACACCGCAACGAAGAGTACCTGCCGCTCACCGCAACCAGAGAAAGCCCATGCGCAGCAACCAAGACCCAACTCAGCCAAAAAAAAAAAAAAAAAGAAAAGAAAAAGAAAAATTAAATAAAGAGTTGCTAATCAGCTAGATACTTTTACTCCTGTAGGGATAGAAGTAATTACGGTAGCTGATGCAAAGTATGCTCCTGAGTCCACAGCTATCCCTATGGTAAACATATGATGGGCCCACAAGAGAACTCCTAAAAAACCAGTGGACATGACTCATACTATTCCCAGATAGCTGAAAGGCAATTTTTGTCCTAAATAGTATGTAATGCTATGTGAGTTTATAAAAAACACTGTTAGGCCATGAATACAGACTTCAGGGTGAGCAAAGTATCAAAAGAGGTGTTGGTATAGGATTCGGTCTCCTCCTGAAGGGTCAAAGAAAGTAGTGTTTAGATTTCTATCTCTTAACAGCATGGCAATTCTGGCTGCTTGGACTGAGATTGGTAATTATAGTAATATGGCTATAGTTGGGGAAGATTAAACAAATAATGGTGTTTGGTATTGGGATATGACTGCTGGTTTTGTATTAAAGACTATAGTAATAAAAGTAATAATACCAAGAATTGAGGAGACACCTGCTAAATGTAAGGAGAAAACAGTTAGGTCGACAGAGGCTCCTGCATGGGCCAGATTGCAGGCTAGAGCTGAATACACCGTCCCACTGGTACCAGAACCAGCTTCTACTATTGGTGATATGAGTAGGAGTAAGAATGATGGGGGAAGTAGTCAAAAGTTTATATGATTTATTGGGGGAAATGCTACTTCAGGTGTCCGAGTTCTTAGTGGCCCAAGTCAGTTTTCAAAGCCTGCAATCATAACGGGTACAGTTATAAAGAAAATTATTAGAAGTGCAGGGACTGTTATGACAACCTTACAGATTTGGGCATCTCCAAGTAGCGGTCCAGGTCAGCATAGCTCAGCCTGGATTAATATAATTAAGGTGCTGCCTGCTACTCCAGCTCAAGCACCAAATAGTAAATATAAAATGGCGATATCTTTGTGATTTGTTGAAAATAATCAGCAGTGTATGAACAGAGGTAAAATGACTGAGTTAGCATTAGACTGTAAATCTAAAGACAGAGATTGAGCCCTCTTTCTGGCAAACCCTGTGGTGAATCAACAAAGTGAATTGTAACTTCAGAGAAGCAGCTTCAATTCTGCCAGTGATTATCCTGCCTTTTTTTTTTTTTCTTTTTTTCTTTCTCAAATGAAGGAGAAGTAGACTGAAGTCAGTTGACTAGAGGATTTGCCTGTTAACTAAAGTTTCCTGGGGTTAAAACTCATCCATCTCGTAAAGATTTGGCTTCAATACAGTGTTTGCTTTACATTCAATTGATGTAGAATAAAGTCTTGCAATCCTTATTTTTAGGAATTAAGTAAATTTCACTTGTTTAGGGTTTTGAAAGCTCTTGGTCTGAACTAACCTAAATTCCTAGTCCAGCACCGATAGAATGGGTGTTGTGTGTAGTAACCGTGTGGGTATTATGATTGGTAATGATAGGAAGGTTATTTCTTTGTATGTTCAAATTGTTTTGTGTTTGTGTTGTTTAATGAAGGGAATATAGTTAGTGATGTGGAGTATGTTAGCTGCAAGTAGAAATATATGCTGAGGACTGCTATGATGGTTATTAGTGTTGGTAGAATGATGTTGTCGTTTTTGTTATCTCTTGGATAATTATTCATTTGGGTAGAAAGCCTGATAGTGATGGGCGATGTCCTAATGATACTATAATGGTGAGGAAAATGATTGTGATGGGAGGTGTTTTATCTCATGTGTGTGATAATGATACTCTTGTAGTACATGATCTGGGCATAAATAAGAAGAAGATAGTGTTGTTATGATATAAATTAGTATGTTTAGGATTGTTATAATCTGAATATACATTATAATAGCTGTTATTCATCCTATATGGGCAATTGATGAGGAGGGTGTAATATTTTCCAGGTGAGTATGGCGAAGTCTGCCTCAGCCTCCAGCTATGATTTATAATATCACTATGATTAATAGTATATTTAGGTTGATGGAAGGTGACCTGTGGTATAAAACTGATAGGGGTGCAATTTTGTCATGTTGATAGCATCAGGTCTGCTGTTCATGGGATGCCTCGTGTGACTTCAGGCACTCAGAAGTGAAATGGGGAAAGTCCTACTTTTGTGACAAGGGCGATTGTCATGAGGGTGGATGCTGCTGGATTAAAGATTCTTGTTATTCATTGTGCTCTTTGACCAGAGTATATTAGATTAATGATAATAGCCATTATAAGTAGTATTGATGTGGTGGACTGTTTTAGGAAATATTTGTTGGATGCTTCTGTAGCTTATGGGTTCATGTTTTTTATTAGAATGGGGATACCATTAACCAGTGTGAGCTTGTTATACAATTATATTTCCTGAGAAAATGGTCAGTAGAATGATGGTAAAAACAATGAGAGTTTATTAGCACAGGAAGGATATACAAAAATATTTTGGGGGTATGGGCCTGAAGCTTACTTAGAGAACTTTACTATATAGCATGTGGTGTAATGTGGTAGGTAGCATGGAGAATGTAAAATTATTAGGAAGAATTCAATTCCAGAAATAAGAGCATTGAAACCTCTGTGATTTACTCTATCAAAGTAACTCTTTTGTCAGACATATTTCTTAAATTTGTGGTGGGTTGCCTGGTATGATGACAATTAGTGAAAACTCTCATATACATAGGGTTTAATGTTAGTCGTAAAATACTTTTTATAAGAGATGTATGCGTTGATCATATCAAAATTGTAGGTAGGAGGCTCAAATTCATAGAAAGGAGATTGTTAGATGTGTTTAATGATGACTTGGGCTGTATATAATTCTGGCACCTAGGGATTGTCGAATGCTCCTAAAAATAGATTGCTGTGGAAATGTTTATTATAGGGAAATTGACATATTCTCTAGGAGGGACGGGGTGAATGGGCCTGCTACATTTTCTACATTGAAGACATATACAGGTTTTGATGCTACTTCCGTTTAATCAAGTGGGGCTTCGTTGGATTTCGGCTACTGCCGAGATAATCAAATTCTGGGTAGGGGTCAGGAGAAAATTAGTCATAGGTGTTCTTGTGTAATAATTACTGTTGAAAGTGTAAATGATCCATTTATCAGTAAGACTGAGAATAGAATAACTGCTACATTACTTCATATGAGATGATTGTCTGTGCTATTGCTCCTAGAGCTCCAATGAGTGAGTATTTTGAATGTGAAGTTCATCCAGATCTGAGGATGGAGCAAATGGCTAGGTGTGATATGGCTAATAGAAATAACATGCCTACATTTATATTCATTAGTGGATAAGATATGGGAAGAGGAATTCATGTTGTGAGAGCCAGGGTTAAGGCTAGCATTGGGGTTAAGGCTAGCAAGAGAAGCCACCGCAATGAGAAGCCCGCGCACCGCAACAAAGAGTAGCCCCCGCTTGCCGCAACTAGGCAAAGCCTGCGCATAGCAACGAAGACCCAACGCAGCCAAAAACAAATTAATTAATTAATTCGTTAACTATTTTAAACAAAAGTACTATATCCTTCTGTACAGCTTCTCTGGGAAGAACAGAGAGATGGCGTAGGAGAGTGAGAAAGACCAATATTTAGTGCACATCTCTCATGCAGCTGCTCTGCTGGCTCAGAGAGATTTATCCCCACTTTACAAAGGAGGAAATAATCTCAGAGAGGTTTAGTAATTTTCCCAAAGCCAAACAGCTATGGAGTGGCAGAACCAGGATCTGAACCAAGTCTGTTACCTTCAAAGCCTAAGTCCTCATCACAACAAAACTCAATTAATATTTACATTTATCGAATTACATTGCAACCTGGGGAGTTCTTGGCACAATCCTGAATAAGAGTGAGAAAGAAAGAAATAGCATTGTTCCTACAGTCAACCCAAATTTTTGGAGCAGCTGCTAGATGCCTGGCCCTTTTTGGGGTTCAGCAGTGGTCAAGACAGGAAGAGTCCTGCTTTCATGAACCACGTAGTGGGGAGGAGAGACGGGTGCAACTTGGGTGAGGGATTTCACCTTGCTGGACCTCTGTTTTGTCATCTGGAAAATGGGATGGGTGTTCCTCATTTTCTGGGATTGTCCAGCCCTCACATTCTCTGATTCCATAAGAAGCATTTGTTTTCCTGTTTCTTTAAAATTCATTCAGGCCGTGAGCTGTGATGAATGTTGTTAGCTGCTCCCCAAATCACTCTATTCCCAGCCTTTTCCTGTGATCAGGTCTTTCCCGAAACATGACTCACAGTCAGTCAAGTCACAGAACCTAAGGGGCACCCAGCAGAAAAATTCCAACCCTTGCTTCCCAGGAGCTCTGCGGTCTACCTGCCAGGTAAACTTAACTCACCTGGCACAAGGTGGCCATCCCTGGTTTCACATCAACATGATCTCAGGCACAAACCTCCTTGTCTTTCCATTTTGTCTTTAAGTTACTTGTTGAAACAACTGCACAAATATGACACAGATATAAAATCAGGCATCTTCTGCCCCCAGTGCCTACTAATAAATGATTTTCTGCCACTTTAATGATAAAGATAGAACATTTCAACATTCTGCTACCCTTATTATTTGTCATTTTTGTTGATATTTCTATTGACTACATCTTTCAATATTTTAACAATGGAACATTTATTTAGGGTGTTCCAGACCCAGCCTTTAGTGGTAAAGGTTTCGTTGTTATATTTCTATTATGTTTCCTTTCAAAATCATTATCCTATTTAAATGGATTAAGTCAATTCTATAGGCATTTATCTTATGATATTGATGAAATTGATACATAGAGGGCAGTAGTACAAGTTGATTGGACTTGAGAACCTCTATTAGCACAGTTAAGTATAAATATTATCTATATGTAAACCAAAGTACAGGCCGAGTGAGATTCTCTGACTTTTTTGCACTGTCTGCCCCTCAAGCCTGTGAGAAATGGACTATTTCTTGCCCTATCAGTAAACAAAGGATGTCACAGTCTTCAGCACTTGCAGCCCTCCAATGTGAGCCGGCGGGCCCTGAGGCACTCAGGATATGCAAATACAGAATGCAGGCGCCAGAGAGCTGAGGTGCATATCAAAGGAAGGAATTCAGTGAGCCCAGGCAAAGAAAAGCGCCGCATTCCTCACCTTGGGAGAGCTGGTTTTCCTTAGTTAACAATCACCTTTGGATGTTCCCCATTACCTGCGCCAGTTCCCTGCCCTGTCCCCTCCCCCCGGTACTTTAGCTCAGGGAGGAAGGAGCGCAGAGGGACTCGGCTGAATAAGGGGCCTGCGCGCCTCGGGAGGAGTTTTCAGCCGCTTTCCCCGCAGTCGGGAAGAGGGGCGCTGACGCTGCAACCGGACCCTGCGCCTCCCTTGCCCCGTTTCCCCTCAGGACGCTCAGGCCGACCCCCTCCTCACGCCCACCAGGCCTCGCGAGCCAGGACGAGGGCAGGGGCGAGAGGACGGACCGAATTTCCCGGGGACCAGACGCTGGAGGCCGCTCTTTCTGCACAGCAGCGGCGGGTGGCAGCGAAACCCTGCCCCTCAGAAGCTGGTCTTGTGCTGCCGCCCGGGCACCGGACCAGGCGGAGGGTCGGCGCCCACTTACCCGGCCCGCCGTCCCCGCGACTGTCATGGCTTCGGCCGCCGGGGCACCTCCAGAGCCGGCAGCCTCAGTGAGGTCGCCCTCCCCTCGGGCTCCGGGGCAGTTCCGTGAAGGTGGAGGGAAGAGACCCCGCCTGAGCCGGGAGTTCCAGCTCTGAGGAAACGCGGGCTCTGTTCAGCGCGCAGTGGGTGGGACCGCTCTGGCCCGAGGCCTTCCGGGAGGGAGCGGGGCGGCGGGGGAGGGAGCCGCCAGGAGCGCAGGGCCCCGTCGGGGGTCCTGGAAGGGCCGCCCGGCCTGGGGGCCACGCCCATTGTGGCCGCAGCCCAGGCCTTTTTCCTGGAATCCTACACAAAAAAATTAGAAAGATACACAGTCTATAGTAAATACTCACAAATGATTGTTGCTGCTGTGCTCACTATTCTATTAAAGGTGTAAATCGATAAAACACTTTAAGTTCAAAATTAAATGTGAATTTTTACCTTTCTAATTATGTCTCTGATATTCACAGTTGTGGTTAATGAATCAGAGACTGTGGCATCACTAGTTAAAAATCAGCTTGTTAAAAAAATAGAACTCAGGCCCACCGGACCTACTGAATCACAAGCTGCACTTTTACAATCTCCCCAGTGTACTCGTGTACCCATGAATAGTTGAAAGGTACATTTCTACCTCGACAGGTCTTTTCTCTATGAGAAATACACACATTTTATCCAGTTTGATATAAATAAAACACTCAAAAATGCATATGCCTGTGTTGAAACCATCATTTTATCATTTCTTTTCCAGACAAGTATAGTCTCTATACTGGTTTTGTGGATCACATGCCATACTCTTTTCTTGTAGTTAGAAATAAGGTAGAGAAAGTTACTTTGTAAAAAAAATATATATATATATATATATATATATATATATATATATATATATATATATGTATTAGTGGATAATTGAAGAGACTCTTCTAAATTAAAACCTTCTCTTAACTTGCTGTTTTCTTCTTGGGTCATATTATGAACTCTTCCCGTGGCCACATGGCATGTGTACGTTTAATTTCAGGGACTGCTGACATTCCAGGATGTGGCCATAGATTTCTGTCAAGAGGAGTGAGAATGCCTGGACCAAGATCAATGGGAATTGTACAGGGATGTGATGTTATAGAAGTATAGGAACCTGCTCTCCTTGGGTGAGGATACCTTCCTTCCAGAATTCCTTATCCAACCACAGGGTTTGGAGTCCTTCATTTGTAGACTATCTCCTGGAATCTTCTGCTTCCTACAATAGGGTTTCAGATTGCAACGTTTCAGGAAAGATTGGGAGTTTGTGGGTATAATTTTTCTTATGCTTTTAAAATTGCAGCCTCCCTTTTAATATACTTTGTAACTGCTTGGGATGTGTCTATATGAACTGTGTACTATATGCTTCTGTTATAGTCCTTACAATATTTTATTGCCTTATTTTCTCTAACAATTTTCCATGGATTCTTTGGGCTTAAGGTATATTAAAAGGGAGACTGCGAATCTGGGACTTCCCTGGTGATGCAGTGATTAAGAATTCGCCTGCCAATGCAGGGGACCCGGTTCGATCCCCGGTCCGGGAAGATCTCACGTGCCACGGAACAACTAAGCCATTGGGCCACAACTACTGAGTCTGCACGCCACAACTACTGAAGCAGGTGTGTCTTGAGCCCATGCGCCATTTATTTTTGGGAGAATAAAACCGCTTCTGAGTGATTAAAATTTAGGCCAGCTAGTCAAAATGCTTTATCACCTGTTCTTCTAAAACACTGGTCAATGGAACAAGTTTTCCTAGGGATAACAGTGTAATTGTATTCTGGAGTTCATATGGGCAATATGGTTTATGACCTTGATGCTGGATCACGACATTTCAACGGTATAACTGCTATTAATTGTCTGTTTGTTCAACGATTAAAGTCTCACGTGATCTGAGTTCAGACTGGAGTCATCCTGGTTGGTTTCTGTCTATTGCAGATTTCTTCCAGTATGAAAGGACAAGAGCAATACGGCTTCCTTTACAAAATGTCTTCAAACTACATGATGATATAATCTACATTCAATTAATTTATACATACCCTACTGTAGAACAGGGTTCGTTACGCTGGCAGAGCCCGGTAATTATGTAAAACTGAAACTTTTTCTGCACTGGTTCAAGTCCTCTTCCTAAGAATATGTTTATAATCAACATTATTTCACAAATTACCCAATTTAATTCACCATAGCATTCCTCAAATTAACCAAATGGAAAATCCTAGGCTATATACAAATCCAGAAAGGGCCAAAAATCATCAGCCCCCATGGATGATTACAACCCATTGCTGAGGCATTCAAATTACTTATTAAAGAACCACTATGTCCATCAACATCATCAATTTATATATTATTGCCCCAATGCTAGCCATAACCCTGCCTCTCACAACATGAATTCCTCTTCCCATATCTTATCCACTAATTAGTATAAATGTACGCATATTATTTCTATTAGCCATATCACACCTAGCCATTTATTCCATCCTCAGATCTGGATGAACTTCACATTCAAAATACTCACTCACTGGAGCTCCAGGAACAATAGCACAGAGGATCATCTCATATGAAGTAATGTAGCAGTTATTCTATTCTCAGTCTTACTGGTAAATGGATCATTTACACTTTCAACAGTAATTACTACACAAGAACACCTATGACTAATTTTCTCCTGACCCCTACCCAGAATTTGATTATCTCCGCAGTAGCAGAAATCCAGTGAAGCCCCACTTGATTTAACAGAAGTAGAATCAAAACCTGTACATGTCTTCAATGTAGAAAATGTAGCAGGCCCATTCACCGCGTCCTTCCTAGAGAATATGTCAATTTCCCTATAATAAACGTTTCCACAGCAATCTGTTTTTAGGAGCATTCGACAATCCCTAGGTGCCAGAATTATAGATTCTTTCATCTTGTAAATATAGTTTTCTTTAAAAAATAATTTTTATAGTTTTACTACCTTTAAACAAAATGTACTCCATTGCTGTGGAATATTCCTTCATAGGAGCGTGCATGGTTCATTTCTGCATCCGTCGGTGATGGCCTTCAGGTTCCTTCAGGTTTGGCTCCTGTGGCTGCCAGTCCATGTCCGTGTGTCCTGGTGCAGGGCTGGTGGGTTTGTGTTCAACTGGGAGGAGCACTGTGGGTCTCTGTGCACGGACTTCGCTATCTGAGGCCCGATTGCTTCAGAAGTGGTTGCATCCCCCCGTTGCGTACCAGGCTTTCCATTGCTCCACATCCTGCTGATATTTGATACTATGTCTTTCATGTCTGCCATTCTGGTAGGTGTATGCACAGTATTTTTCTTATGGCTTTAATCCCTCTGTTGTTAGTGAAGTTGTGCATCTTGTGGTATTCATGGACTATTTCCTGTTGTTTTTGGAAAAGTTTTAAAAATTGTGGTCTGGTACACATAACATAAAATGTACTATCTTAACCATTTTTAAGTGCACATTTCAGGGTCGGGAAGTAATTCACACTGTTGTGCAAACCTGACCACCATCATCCTCCAGAACTTTTTCATCTTGCAAAATTGAAACAGTCCCCATTAAACACTCACTCCCCATTGTCCCTCCCTCAGCCTCTGGCCCTCCACATCCTACTTTATGTCTCTATATTTCCGACTGCTCTAGGGGCCTTGTATGAGTGGATCAAGCACTGTTTGTTTTTTTGTGTCTAGCTTACATCACTGAGCATAATGCCCTCAAGGTTCATCCCTGCTGCATCCTGTGTCAGAATTGACTTCCTTTTTAGGCTGAATAGCATTCCCTTCTATTGATGGACCGTGTTTTTCTTCTCCATTCTTCCATTAGTGGACACATGTAATATCTACATTCATTTCTGCTGTCATAATATTTGTGGAATAAAATCAGAAAGTCCTATGAATCAAAAGTCATTTGCCATTAACTTTTTTCTTAAACTTTTTGTTGTGGAAAACATCAAGGCTAAGAAAAGGGAAAAATACATGTCAGCTTCACTTGTGTTCAGGAATTAATGCTTTACGGATTCACTTTATTCCCTGTGTGTGTGCTATGCGTGTGCATGTGCCTGTTTGCATAAATATGCTGTGCATGTGGATAGGTATGTGAACTTGCACACATTAGTGTGTGCATGGGCATATGGGTGCATGTGTGTTCACATGCTAGTGAGTGAATATATTTGTGCTGTGCACGTGCATATGTTTGTGTGTGTGCTGTGCCTGCCTGTGCGCACACCTGTGTGTTTGCTGGAACCACTTGCAAGTTGGCTGCAGACTGAATTGTGCCCCAGATATATCCGCACGCAGCTGCTCTAACAATCCTGAGTAGCCACGTAAAGGTCACAGATCTCAGGGATTTAAATGGATGGAGCAGGATATCCTGACACAGAGTTTGTCTTCCAATGACTGTCACTGTCTCAGTAACATCCTTCACACCTTCTTTAAGCCGCATTCAGGGTCCAGTTTAGACTCCCATTACATTCAGTCACCTGTCCCAGGTCCCCTAAAGCAACAATGTCACCGTGGGAGAGCCCGGCCAAGGCTGGGGGTGCCCCTCCTGTTGGCCTGGCCTCCAGGCCCTGCCCTTGGCTCCTGTTTCCTCATATCTCAGCCAGGCCCCGACTTGGATCGGGCCGCCACCTCTTTCCTCACAGGGTCCCATCGCCCAGTCAAGGGGGTTCATTCTCCCCCTAAACACAGCATCAGGAGTTGGGGGCTGACAGTCCACACTGGGTCTCCTTCATGTGAGACCCTGTGCTGTTGAAAGAGCAGGCACCCTGCCCTCGGGGGTGGGGGACTGGGGGGCGACATGCGGCCCACGATGGGCAGGCGGGTCTCCGGGTGGGGCGAGCCAGTGTGCAAGGAGTTCCGCGGTGGGTTCTCCTCTCCAACGGCTTCTGTGCCCCTACCTCTCCCCGTGCCTCCCCTCGAAGACAGCGCGGTGCCCGGGTTGGGAACCATGGGAGCCGTCAGCCACCGCCCCCTCTACACACACACACACACACGCACACGCACACGCACACGCACACGCACACGCTGCAGGGAAGCAGGACCTGAGTGCAGGGCTCTCAGCGGCCCTGAGCGCCCCGCCCGGAATCGGCCAGCCGAATGGACAGACCGGATCTCCCGGCCCGGACCATGCAGGACTCTCCTGACCTGGCTTGCAGTGTGGCCGCCTCCTTCTGGAAGCCTGGGAGGCTGGAATCAGGCCACTTCTTGTCTGTCCTGGCAGCAGACTGGGCTGCACTCTAAGAAGTTCGTGGCTCGCCCGTGGATCCTGACCATCAGGTGGTCAGAGAAATTGGGAACATTTCTGTTTTACCTGTTGAAATGTTTAATGACAAAGATTTTGTTCAGTTTCCTGACGTGGGTGTCCAAAGATGAGAGACCCATGTGTGTGATCTGTACCCCCTATGAGATCAGCCCTAAGCTACTTTAAACATGATCAAGTTGTGTCTACATGGTAGATTTAGACCTCTGCATGTCCTGTCTACTGATTATGTTTAGAGCTGACCATGTGTTGTCTATAATAAGAAGATTTAGACCTGACCATGTTCTGTGTACGCTAGGACTATGGGGACCTGGGTAGAGACCCGGCCTGGCCTCAGTACTGGGAAGTTCCGTGCCTGCATCTGAATGTCAGTGCTTAGATGTCTGGGGTCTGGAGCTGAGGTGGGCTTGTCTACGTAACAGCCTCTCTTCTGAGTGTGGTGACCTGGTCCTCCCAAGGGTCAGTGCTATGGTCGGGGCCTTAGTCTTAATCCCTGCAAGGTTCACCTTCCCTGGGGTTCATGGAGAATCCTCAGGAGGACTACCTGGCAATAATTCCAATTTACCAGCACGTGCATGGTGCATAGGGAAGCAGGTTTAGCTTCTGAATTGATTGCAGGGCACGCAGATCGGGCAAAAGGCCGATGGGTGACAGCTGAGGCTGCTGCTGAGCTCTCCCTCCAGTCTACCGTCCCTACTCAGCAGAGTCCAGAGCTGCCCCTCGGCTTTCAGCCCTGCTGTCCTGTGAGTTTTCTCAACATGTAAGTGAGACGAGAAAGGACTGAGCATGCCAGCACCAGGGTCGTGTGTTCAACTTTAGTATTAAAGCTGTACAAACAGTTAAAATCACACAGAACCAAAGTGAGAAGAGGAGGACTCCTCTGGGACAAGTGTGGGGAAAGGAGACCCACCTGACACTTTCTCCCATCCCAGGAGGTCCCAGGGACCCAGCTTGTTTCCACATTGGGGGAGCCCCTTGCAGAGCCATGGTGTCCTGACCAAGGGGACGTGTGACCCCAGGTGCAGGGTCTGGGGAGGTGAGGTCACCCTGGGACTGTGGACATGTGACCCAGGTGGAGGGGTCTGGGGAGGTGGGTCACCCTGGTGAGTGTGGATGTGTGGCCCCAGGTATAGGGTGCGGGGACTGTGTGGGTCTCACCATACCTGCATGGGTCAGGATCACATGGATGGGGAGACCGCATATGCGCTCTTTGCCTGCAGTGTGTCCTGTCCCCTTTGAGATTTCCAACCTCTGCATTAAGGGTGTTGTCCTGATTAACCTGTGGTTCCTTTTCTTCTCTTCATCTTGTCACAATCATATGAGGTCAGGCATGTTTGAGTGGGTTGCTGCTCTGTGTTCCGGTGAGTGACAACACTTGGTGGTGTCGTATTAATACTATAGCATATCATATGTCTAATCTATGGGGGTCACCACTGCCTGGGTCCCCCTGGACAGAGGTCAGGTGAGCACAGACTAGCCCCCCCTATGAATGGTCTCCCACGTGCTCTGTGAGGGTACCGTGATGGCCCCTAAGGTAGGGGACTGTGTCTGGGCCTCCGACATTTGTGATGAAGGGGAGTCGAAATGGAATCTCAATTAACAAGACATTATTTTAAGAATTTATTTTAAGTGAAATAAAACACACGTCACATACCCTTTACCATCATCACCATTTTAAGTGCACGTTTCTGAGGCATCAGATAGATTCACTTTCTCGTGGAGCCATCACCACCATCAGTAGAACTTTTCGTCCTGCAAAACCAAAATTCCACAACCATGAAAGTCTCATTCCCCATTCCCTCCCACTGCCCCTGGCACCGATATCCACTTCAGTCCCTGAGTTGTCGACTGCAGGGCACCCACTGGAGTGGAATCCTGCAGTGTTTGCTGACGGGTCATTTTGGAAGAGCTGACTTTCAGTCTGAAGCTCTGCCTGTTCGCATCTGAAGAATCTGCATTTAAGGAGAGGGTGTATGAGGAAGGGGGTGTATGCGGGACAAAGGTGTCCGGGGTGCAGGTGAGCCAGGACCTGACCAGCTGCCTTTTGGGTCCTCTGGTCCCATCTCTTGGTCTGTGCCTCATCTGCATCATCACTGTCCCCGCTGGCACCGCTGGGGTGTTGTTGTCTGAGTGAGAGTCCCCTGGTGTCCCTGCTCTCCTCCCCTCCTCCTGCTGGTTGGGGAGGGAACTGCTTGCTGTGTGGTCTCTACTCCTGAGGCATGAAGGACCCTGTAGCATGGACCTGCAGAGTGTGGGGTGTGGTCCCAAGAGCATGGGGCCCACATAGGACACGACATCGGGCCGTGACAGGTGCTAGGGCTGCCTCATCACTGACAGGGAATGTTGCCCAGATCCTGCTCCAGAGGGCGTGGTGGGTGGCCTGGGACCCTAGAGGCCCCATTCCTATACTGGAGCTTGGAGAGTGCATCCCCATGGGCTGCAGATTCACCCCATATCTCAGACATATCCCTCTGTCCTGTCTTTGAACTCAGGAAAACGTGCTCTCTTGTCCACAACATAGGCCGGGTCCTGTTGATATTAGGATTCTTTAAGTTAGGCGTCCTGGGATAGCAGCTCCTTTTAGGCCTGAGAAGGAACAACTCCGGAGTGTACAACAATTTCAGATGAAACTAATATTCAATGACTATCCCTAACTACTCGGTTGTTGACTTCTATTAGTCATTATTCTCCTGGTTTTAGCTCTGATGTGGGGATTACAGAGGAGTCAACATTTAAATCTTCGTAATCTGTGTATTTGTAGCTTCAGTATCGTTACGGACCCATAGTTTTTTATGGTTTGGGAAGAGTTATTGATTTCATGTATCATGTAAAGGATTCACAATGATGATAGGGCAATTAAGATTACAATAATAGCTAGTAAATTGTTCACATTTTCTCTACCTGTGCATCTATTGTATGCATATGAGTTTAGATGTCAATATTAGTGAAATGATATAGAGGACTAGAGAACTTATTTTAAAAATCACTATTAATGTGTGATGAAGAAAATGTAAAAGTTCTTCCATAATCGGTGATGTTGTATCTTGAGAGCCTAGATGAAATTGATATGCCTTAGTCATATACAAGATTTTAGCCTATCATTTAACTTTGACAAAGCTACATCACTTTTTACTTTTATCTCATTTATTGAGGAAGACATAATTGTTATGGTGTTGGCTTGAAACTGGTTGAAAAGGACTTGAGTCCTTCCTTATTTTACATTTACATAGGTAGGATCTTGAAACGTAGGATATGGTGGAGGACATCCGTGTAACCATTCTAGGTTAGGAGTAGCAATTTCCACTGCTAAGACTTCTTGTTTAGACACAAATGCTTTTCAAAGTATGAAGATTATTAGCATTACTGCTGCTACTGAGATGAATGAGCCTAAAGACAAAATATTTCATGTTGTGTGTGCCTCAGGGTACTCAGACTAACGTAGTGACATACCTGAGAGGCCACGAAAGTGCTGCAGGAAGTCATATTTACGACTACAAATATACTTGTGAAGTGAATTTTTGCTCATGCTGAGTTAACTGTATAACCTGAGAATAGTGGGAATCAGTGTAGAAAGCCTCCTATAATAGTGAAGACTGCTCCCATGGACATTAGGTCATGGAAGTGTGCTACTACATAGTATGTATCCTGGAGGACAATGTCTGGGGATGAGTTGACTAAGATGATTCCTGTCAAACCACCTACTGTAAAAAGAAAAACTAAAGCCTAAAACTCATAATATAGTGGGAGGTCATATAGTATTACCTCCGTGAACAGTTGCTAACCAGGGACTTCCCTGGTGACGCAGTGGTTAAGAATTCGTCTGCCAATGCAGGGAACACGGGTTCGAGCCCTTGTCTGGGAAGATCCCACATGCCGCGGAGCAAAAAGCCCGTGTGCCACAACTACTGAGCCTGCCCTCTAGAGCCCGCAAGCCACAACTACTGAAGCCCACGCGCCTAGAGGCCGTGCTCTGCAACAAGAGAAGCCACTGCAATGAATGGGCCGCACACCGCAACGAAGAGTACCTGCCGCTCACCGCAACCAGAGAAAGCCCATGCGCAGCAACCAAGACCCAACTCAGCCAAAAAAAAAAAAAAAAAAGAAAAGAAAAAGAAAAATTAAATAAAGAGTTGCTAATCAGCTAGATACTTTTACTCCTGTAGGGATAGAAGTAATTACGGTAGCTGATGCAAAGTATGCTCCTGAGTCCACAGCTATCCCTATGGTAAACATATGATGGGCCCACAAGAGAACTCCTAAAAAACCAGTGGACATGACTCATACTATTCCCAGATAGCTGAAAGGCAATTTTTGTCCTAAATAGTATGTAATGCTATGTGAGTTTATAAAAAACACTGTTAGGCCATGAATACAGACTTCAGGGTGAGCAAAGTATCAAAAGAGGTGTTGGTATAGGATTCGGTCTCCTCCTGAAGGGTCAAAGAAAGTAGTGTTTAGATTTCTATCTCTTAACAGCATGGCAATTCTGGCTGCTTGGACTGAGATTGGTAATTATAGTAATATGGCTATAGTTGGGGAAGATTAAACAAATAATGGTGTTTGGTATTGGGATATGACTGCTGGTTTTGTATTAAAGACTATAGTAATAAAAGTAATAATACCAAGAATTGAGGAGACACCTGCTAAATGTAAGGAGAAAACAGTTAGGTCGACAGAGGCTCCTGCATGGGCCAGATTGCAGGCTAGAGCTGAATACACCGTCCCACTGGTACCAGAACCAGCTTCTACTATTGGTGATATGAGTAGGAGTAAGAATGATGGGGGAAGTAGTCAAAAGTTTATATGATTTATTGGGGGAAATGCTACTTCAGGTGTCCGAGTTCTTAGTGGCCCAAGTCAGTTTTCAAAGCCTGCAATCATAACGGGTACAGTTATAAAGAAAATTATTAGAAGTGCAGGGACTGTTATGACAACCTTACAGATTTGGGCATCTCCAAGTAGCGGTCCAGGTCAGCATAGCTCAGCCTGGATTAATATAATTAAGGTGCTGCCTGCTACTCCAGCTCAAGCACCAAATAGTAAATATAAAATGGCGATATCTTTGTGATTTGTTGAAAATAATCAGCAGTGTATGAACAGAGGTAAAATGACTGAGTTAGCATTAGACTGTAAATCTAAAGACAGAGATTGAGCCCTCTTTCTGGCAAACCCTGTGGTGAATCAACAAATTGAATTGTAACTTCAGAGAAGCAGCTTCAATTCTGCCAGTGATTATCCTGCCTTTTTTTTTTTTTTCTTTTTTTCTTTCTCAAATGAAGGAGAAGTAGACTGAAGTCAGTTGACTAGAGGATTTGCCTGTTAACTAAAGTTTCCTGGGGTTAAAACTCATCCATCTCGTAAAGATTTGGCTTCAATACAGTGTTTGCTTTACATTCAATTGATGTAGAATAAAGTCTTGCAATCCTTATTTTTAGGAATTAAGTAAATTTCACTTGTTTAGGGTTTTGAAAGCTCTTGGTCTGAACTAACCTAAATTCCTAGTCCAGCACCGATAGAATGGGTGTTGTGTGTAGTAACCGTGTGGGTATTATGATTGGTAATGATAGGAAGGTTATTTCTTTGTATGTTCAAATTGTTTTGTGTTTGTGTTGTTTAATGAAGGGAATATAGTTAGTGATGTGGAGTATGTTAGCTGCAAGTAGAAATATATGCTGAGGACTGCTATGATGGTTATTAGTGTTGGTAGAATGATGTTGTCGTTTTTGTTATCTCTTGGATAATTATTCATTTGGGTAGAAAGCCTGATAGTGATGGGCGATGTCCTAATGATACTATAATGGTGAGGAAAATGATTGTGATGGGAGGTGTTTTATCTCATGTGTGTGATAATGATACTCTTGTAGTACATGATCTGGGCATAAATAAGAAGAAGATAGTGTTGTTATGATATAAATTAGTATGTTTAGGATTGTTATAATCTGAATATACATTATAATAGCTGTTATTCATCCTATATGGGCAATTGATGAGGAGGGTGTAATATTTTCCAGGTGAGTATGGCGAAGTCTGCCTCAGCCTCCAGCTATGATTTATAATATCACTATGATTAATAGTATATTTAGGTTGATGGAAGGTGACCTGTGGTATAAAACTGATAGGGGTGCAATTTTGTCATGTTGATAGCATCAGGTCTGCTGTTCATGGGATGCCTCGTGTGACTTCAGGCACTCAGAAGTGAAATGGGGAAAGTCCTACTTTTGTGACAAGGGCGATTGTCATGAGGGTGGATGCTGCTGGATTAAAGATTCTTGTTATTCATTGTGCTCTTTGACCAGAGTATATTAGATTAATGATAATAGCCATTATAAGTAGTATTGATGTGGTGGACTGTTTTAGGAAATATTTGTTGGATGCTTCTGTAGCTTATGGGTTCATGTTTTTTATTAGAATGGGGATACCATTAACCAGTGTGAGCTTGTTATACAATTATATTTCCTGAGAAAATGGTCAGTAGAATGATGGTAAAAACAATGAGAGTTTATTAGCACAGGAAGGATATACAAAAATATTTTGGGGGTATGGGCCTGAAGCTTACTTAGAGAACTTTACTATATAGCATGTGGTGTAATGTGGTAGGTAGCATGGAGAATGTAAAATTATTAGGAAGAATTCAATTCCAGGAATAAGAGCATTGAAACCTCTGTGATTTACTCTATCAAAGTAACTCTTTTGTCAGACATATTTCTTAAATTTGTGGTGGGTTGCCTGGTATGATGACAATTAGTGAAAACTCTCATATACATAGGGTTTAATGTTAGTCGTAAAATACTTTTTATAAGAGATGTATGCGTTGATCATATCAAAATTGTAGGTAGGAGGCTCAAATTCATAGAAAGGAGATTGTTAGATGTGTTTAATGATGACTTGGGCTGTATATAATTCTGGCACCTAGGGATTGTCGAATGCTCCTAAAAATAGATTGCTGTGGAAATGTTTATTATAGGGAAATTGACATATTCTCTAGGAGGGACGGGGTGAATGGGCCTGCTACATTTTCTACATTGAAGACATATACAGGTTTTGATGCTACTTCCGTTTAATCAAGTGGGGCTTCGTTGGATTTCGGCTACTGCCGAGATAATCAAATTCTGGGTAGGGGTCAGGAGAAAATTAGTCATAGGTGTTCTTGTGTAATAATTACTGTTGAAAGTGTAAATGATCCATTTATCAGTAAGACTGAGAATAGAATAACTGCTACATTACTTCATATGAGATGATTGTCTGTGCTATTGCTCCTAGAGCTCCAGTGAGTGAGTATTTTGAATGTGAAGTTCATCCAGATCTGAGGATGGAGCAAATGGCTAGGTGTGATATGGCTAATAGAAATAACATGCCTACATTTATATTAATTAGTGGATAAGATATGGGAAGAGGAATTCATGTTGTGAGAGCCAGGGTTAAGGCTAGCTTTGGGGTTAAGGCTAGCAAGAGAAGCCACCGCAATGAGAAGCCCGCGCACCGCAACAAAGAGTAGCCCCCGCTTGCCGCAACTAGGCAAAGCCTGCGCATAGCAACGAAGACCCAACGCAGCCAAAAACAAATTAATTAATTAATTCGTTAACTATTTTAAACAAAAGTACTATATCCTTCTGTACAGCTTCTCTGGGAAGAACAGAGAGATGGCGTAGGAGAGTGAGAAAGACCAATATTTAGTGCACATCTCTCATGCAGCTGCTCTGCTGGCTCAGAGAGATTTATCCCCACTTTACAAAGGAGGAAATAATCTCAGAGAGGTTTAGTAATTTTCCCAAAGCCAAACAGCTATGGAGTGGCAGAACCAGGATCTGAACCAAGTCTGTTACCTTCAAAGCCTAAGTCCTCATCACAACAAAACTCAATTAATATTTACATTTATCGAATTACATTGCAACCTGGGGAGTTCTTGGCACAATCCTGAATAAGAGTGAGAAAGAAAGAAATAGCATTGTTCCTACAGTCAACCCAAATTTTTGGAGCAGCTGCTAGATGCCTGGCCCTTTTTGGGGTTCAGCAGTGGTCAAGACAGGAAGAGTCCTGCTTTCATGAACCACGTAGTGGGGAGGAGAGACGGGTGCAACTTGGGTGAGGGATTTCACCTTGCTGGACCTCTGTTTTGTCATCTGGAAAATGGGATGGGTGTTCCTCATTTTCTGGGATTGTCCAGCCCTCACATTCTCTGATTCCATAAGAAGCATTTGTTTTCCTGTTTCTTTAAAATTCATTCAGGCCGTGAGCTGTGATGAATGTTGTTAGCTGCTCCCCAAATCACTCTATTCCCAGCCTTTTCCTGTGATCAGGTCTTTCCCGAAACATGACTCACAGTCAGTCAAGTCACAGAACCTAAGGGGCACCCAGCAGAAAAATTCCAACCCTTGCTTCCCAGGAGCTCTGCGGTCTACCTGCCAGGTAAACTTAACTCACCTGGCACAAGGTGGCCATCCCTGGTTTCACATCAACATGATCTCAGGCACAAACCTCCTTGTCTTTCCATTTTGTCTTTAAGTTACTTGTTGAAACAACTGCACAAATATGACACAGATATAAAATCAGGCATCTTCTGCCCCCAGTGCCTACTAATAAATGATTTTCTGCCACTTTAATGATAAAGATAGAACATTTCAACATTCTGCTACCCTTATTATTTGTCATTTTTGTTGATATTTCTATTGACTACATCTTTCAATATTTTAACAATGGAACATTTATTTAGGGTGTTCCAGACCCAGCCTTTAGTGGTAAAGGTTTCGTTGTTATATTTCTATTATGTTTCCTTTCAAAATCATTATCCTATTTAAATGGATTAAGTCAATTCTATAGGCATTTATCTTATGATATTGATGAAATTGATACATAGAGGGCAGTAGTACAAGTTGATTGGACTTGAGAACCTCTATTAGCACAGTTAAGTATAAATATTATCTATATGTAAACCAAAGTACAGGCCGAGTGAGATTCTCTGACTTTTTTGCACTGTCTGCCCCTCAAGCCTGTGAGAAACGGACTATTTCTTGCCCTATCAGTAAACAAAGGATGTCACAGTCTTCAGCACTTGCAGCCCTCCAATGTGAGCCGGCGGGCCCTGAGGCACTCAGGATATGCAAATACAGAATGCAGGCGCCAGAGAGCTGAGGTGCATATCAAAGGAAGGAATTCAGTGAGCCCAGGCAAAGAAAAGCGCCGCATTCCTCACCTTGGGAGAGCTGGTTTTCCTTAGTTAACAATCACCTTTGGATGTTCCCCATTACCTGCGCCAGTTCCCTGCCCTGTCCCCTCCCCCCGGTACTTTAGCTCAGGGAGGAAGGAGCGCAGAGGGACTCGGCTGAATAAGGGGCCTGCGCGCCTCGGGAGGAGTTTTCAGCCGCTTTCCCCGCAGTCGGGAAGAGGGGCGCTGACGCTGCAACCGGACCCTGCGCCTCCCTTGCCCCGTTTCCCCTCAGGACGCTCAGGCCGACCCCCTCCTCACGCCCAGCAGGCCTCGCGAGCCAGGACGAGGGCAGGGGCGAGAGGACGGACCGAATTTCCCGGGGACCAGACGCTGGAGGCCGCTCTTTCTGCACAGCAGCGGCGGGTGGCAGCGAACCCCTGCCCCTCAGAAGCTGGTCTTGTGCTGCCGCCCGGGCACCGGACCAGGCGGAGGGTCGGCGCCCACTTACCCGGCCCGCCGTCCCCGCGACTGTCATGGCTTCGGCCGCCGGGGCACCTCCAGAGCCGGCAGCCTCAGTGAGGTCGCCCTCCCCTCGGGCTCCGGGGCAGTTCCGTGAAGGCGGAGGGAAGAGACCCCGCCTGAGCCGGGAGTTCCAGCTCTGAGGAAACGCGGGCTCTGTTCAGCGCGCAGTGGGTGGGACCGCTCTGGCCCGAGGCCTTCCGGGAGGGAGCGGGGCGGCGGGGGAGGGAGCCGCCAGGAGCGCAGGGCCCCGTCGGGGGTCCTGGAGGGGCGGCCCGGCCTGGGGGCCACGCCCATTGTGGCCGCAGCCCAGGCCTTTTTCCTGGAATCCTACACAAAAAAATTAGAAAGATACACAGTCTATAGTAAATACTCACAAATGATTGTTGCTGCTGTGCTCACTATTCTATTAAAGGTGTAAATCGATAAAACACTTTAAGTTCAAAATTAAATGTGAATTTTTACCTTTCTAATTATGTCTCTGATATTCACAGTTGTGGTTAATGAATCAGAGACTGTGGCATCACTAGTTAAAAATCAGCTTGTTAAAAAAATAGAACTCAGGCCCACCGGACCTACTGAATCACAAGCTGCACTTTTACAATCTCCCCAGTGTACTCGTGTACCCATGAATAGTTGAAAGGTACATTTCTACCTCGACAGGTCTTTTCTCTATGAGAAATACACACATTTTATCCAGTTTGATATAAATAAAACACTCAAAAATGCATATGCCTGTGTTGAAACCATCATTTTATCATTTCTTTTCCAGACAAGTATAGTCTCTATACTGGTTTTGTGGATCACATGCCATACTCTTTTCTTGTAGTTAGAAATAAGGTAGAGAAAGTTACTTTGTAAAAAAAAAATTATATATATATATATATATATATATATATATATATATATATGTATTAGTGGATAATTGAAGAGACTCTTCTAAATTAAAACCTTCTCTTAACTTGCTGTTTTCTTCTTGGGTCATATTATGAACTCTTCCCGTGGCCACATGGCATGTGTACGTTTAATTTCAGGGACTGCTGACATTCCAGGATGTGGCCATAGATTTCTGTCAAGAGGAGTGAGAATGCCTGGACCAAGATCAATGGGAATTGTACAGGGATGTGATGTTATAGAAGTATAGGAACCTGCTCTCCTTGGGTGAGGATACCTTCCTTCCAGAATTCCTTATCCAACCACAGGGTTTGGAGTCCTTCATTTGTAGACTATCTCCTGGAATCTTCTGCTTCCTACAATAGGGTTTCAGATTGCAACGTTTCAGGAAAGATTGGGAGTTTGTGGGTATAATTTTTCTTATTCTTTTAAAATTGCAGCCTCCCTTTTAATATACTTTGTAACTGCTTGGGATGTGTCTATATGAACTGTGTACTATATGCTTCTGTTATAGTCCTTACAATATTTTATTGCCTTATTTTCTCTAACAATTTTCCATGGATTCTTTGGGCTTAAGGTATATTAAAAGGGAGACTGCGAATCTGGGACTTCCCTGGTGATGCAGTGATTAAGAATTCGCCTGCCAATGCAGGGGACCCGGTTCGATCCCCGGTCCGGGAAGATCTCACGTGCCACGGAACAACTAAGCCATTGGGCCAGAACTACTGAGTCTGCACGCCACAACTACTGAAGCAGGTGTGTCTTGAGCCCATGCGCCATTTATTTTTGGGAGAATAAAACCGCTTCTGAGTGATTAAAATTTAGGCCAGCTAGTCAAAATGCTTTATCACCTGTTCTTCTAAAACACTGGTCAATGGAACAAGTTTTCCTAGGGATAACAGTGTAATTGTATTCTGGAGTTCATATGGGCAATATGGTTTATGACCTTGATGCTGGATCACGACATTTCAACGGTATAACTGCTATTAATTGTCTGTTTGTTCAACGATTAAAGTCTCACGTGATCTGAGTTCAGACTGGAGTCATCCTGGTTGGTTTCTGTCTATTGCAGATTTCTTCCAGTATGAAAGGACAAGAGCAATACGGCTTCCTTTACAAAATGTCTTCAAACTACATGATGATATAATCTACATTCAATTAATTTATACATACCCTACTGTAGAACAGGGTTCGTTACGCTGGCAGAGCCCGGTAATTATGTAAAACTGAAACTTTTTCTGCACTGGTTCAAGTCCTCTTCCTAAGAATATGTTTATAATCAACATTCTTTCACAAATTACCCAATTTAATTCACCATAGCATTCCTCAAATTAACCAAATGGAAAATCCTAGGCTATATACAAATCCAGAAAGGGCCAAAAATCATCAGCCCCCATGGATGATTACAACCCATTGCTGAGGCATTCAAATTACTTATTAAAGAACCACTATGTCCATCAACATCATCAATTTATATATTATTGCCCCAATGCTAGCCATAACCCTGCCTCTCACAACATGAATTCCTCTTCCCATATCTTATCCACTAATTAGTATAAATGTACGCATATTATTTCTATTAGCCATATCACACCTAGCCATTTATTCCATCCTCAGATCTGGATGAACTTCACATTCAAAATACTCACTCACTGGAGCTCCAGGAACAATAGCACAGACGATCATCTCATATGAAGTAATGTAGCAGTTATTCTATTCTCAGTCTTACTGGTAAATGGATCATTTACACTTTCAACAGTAATTACTACACAAGAACACCTATGACTAATTTTCTCCTGACCCCTACCCAGAATTTGATTATCTCCGCAGTAGCAGAAATCCAGTGAAGCCCCACTTGATTTAACAGAAGTAGAATCAAAACCTGTACATGTCTTCAATGTAGAAAATGTAGCAGGCCCATTCACCGCGTCCTTCCTAGAGAATATGTCAATTTCCCTATAATAAACGTTTCCACAGCAATCTATTTTTAGGAGCATTCGACAATCCCTAGGTGCCAGAATTATAGATTCTTTCATCTTGTAAATATAGTTTTCTTTAAAAAATAATTTTTATAGTTTTACTACCTTTAAACAAAATGTACTCCATTGCTGTGGAATATTCCTTCATAGGAGCGTGCATGGTTCATTTCTGCATCCGTCGGTGATGGCCTTCAGGTTCCTTCAGGTTTGGCTCCTGTGGCTGCCAGTCCATGTCCGTGTGTCCTGGTGCAGGGCTGGTGGGTTTGTGTTCAACTGGGAGGAGCACTGTGGGTCTCTGTGCACGGACTTCGCTATCTGAGGCCCGATTGCTTCAGAAGTGGTTGCATCCCCCCGTTGCGTACCAGGCTTTCCATTGCTCCACATCCTGCTGATATTTGATACTATGTCTTTCATGTCTGCCATTCTGGTAGGTGTATGCACAGTATTTTTCTTATGGCTTTAATCCCTCTGTTGTTAGTGAAGTTGTGCATCTTGTGGTATTCATGGACTATTTCCTGTTGTTTTTGGAAAAGTTTTAAAAATTGTGGTCTGGTACACATAACATAAAATGTACTATCTTAACCATTTTTAAGTGCACATTTCAGGGTCGGGAAGTAATTCACACTGTTGTGCAAACCTGACCACCATCATCCTCCAGAACTTTTTCATCTTGCAAAATTGAAACAGTCCCCATTAAACACTCACTCCCCATTGTCCCTCCCTCAGCCTCTGGCCCTCCACATCCTACTTTATGTCTCTATATTTCCGACTGCTCTAGGGGCCTTGTATGAGTGGATCAAGCACTGTTTGTTTTTTTGTGTCTAGCTTACATCACTGAGCATAATGCCCTCAAGGTTCATCCCTGCTGCATCCTGTGTCAGAATTGACTTCCTTTTTAGGCTGAATAGCATTCCCTTCTATTGATGGACCGTGTTTTTCTTCTCCATTCTTCCATTAGTGGACACATGTAATATCTACATTCATTTCTGCTGTCATAATATTTGTGGAATAAAATCAGAAAGTCCTATGAATCAAAAGTCATTTGCCATTAACTTTTTTCTTAAACTTTTTGTTGTGGAAAACATCAAGGCTAAGAAAAGGGAAAAATACATGTCAGCTTCACTTGTGTTCAGGAATTAATGCTTTACGGATTCACTTTATTCCCTGTGTGTGTGCTATGCGTGTGCATGTGCCTGTTTGCATAAATATGCTGTGCATGTGGATAGGTATGTGAACTTGCACACATTAGTGTGTGCATGGGCATATGGGTGCATGTGTGTTCACATGCTAGTGTGTGAATATATTTGTGCTGTGCACGTGCATATGTTTGTGTGTGTGCTGTGCCTGCCTGTGCACACACCTGTGTGTTTGCTGGAACCACTTGCAAGTTGGCTGCAGACTGAATTGTGCCCCAGATATATCCGCACGCAGCTGCTCTAACAATCCTGAGTAGCCACGTAAAGGTCACAGATCTCAGGGATTTAAATGGATGGAGCAGGATATCCTGACACAGAGTTTGTCTTCCAATGACTGTCACTGTCTCAGTAACATCCTTCACACCTTCTTTAAGCCGCATTCAGGGTCCAGTTTAGACTCCCATTACATTCAGTCACCTGTCCTAGGTCCCCTAAAGCAACAATGTCACCGTTGGAGAGCCCGGCCAAGGCTGGGGGTGCCCCTCCTCTTTGCCTTGCCTCCAGGCCCTGCCCTTGGCTCCTGTTTTCTCATATCTCAGCCAGGCCCCGACTTGGATCGGGCCGCCACCTCTTTCCTCACAGGGTCTCATCACCCAGTCAAGGGGGTTCATTCTCCCCAAACACAGCATCAGGAGTTGGGGGCTAACAGTCCCCACTGGGTCTCCTTCATGTGAGACCCTGTGCTGTTGAAAGAGCAGTCACCCTGCCCTCGGGGGCGGGGGACTGGGGGACGACATGCGGCCCACGATAGGCAGGCGGGTCTCCGGGTGGGGCGAGCCAGTTTGCAAGGAGTTCCGCGGTGGGTTCTCCTCTCCAACGGCTTCTGTGCCCCTACCTCTCCCCGTGCCTCCCCTCGAAGACAGCGCGGTGCCCGGGTTGGGAACCATGGGAGCCGTCAGCCACTGCCCCCTCTACACACACACACACACACGCACACGCACACGCACACGCACACGCTGCAGGGAAGCAGGACCTGAGTGCAGGGCTCTCAGCGGCCCTGAGCGCCCCGCCCGGAATCGGCCAGCCGAATGGACAGACCGGATCTCTCGGCCCGGACCGTGCAGGACTCTCCTGACCTGGCTTGCAGTGTGGCCGCCTCCTTCTGGAAGCCTGGGAGGCTGGAATCAGGCCACTTCTTGTCTGTCCTGGCAGCAGACTGGGCTGCACTCTAAGAAGTTCGTGGCTCGCCCGTGGATCCTGACCATCAGGTGGCCAGAGAAATTGGGAACATTTCTGTTTTACCTGTTGAAATGTTTAATGACAAAGATTTTGTTCAGTTTCCTGATGTGGGTGTCCAAAGATGAGAGACCCATGTGTGTGATCTGTACCCCCTATGAGATCAGCCCTAAGCTAGTTTAAACATGATCAAGTTGTGTCTACATGGTAGATTTAGACCTCTGCATGTCCTGTCTACTGATTATGTTTAGAGCTGACCATGTGTTGTCTATAATAAGAAGATTTAGACCTGACCATGTTCTGTGTACGCTAGGACTATGGGGACCTGGGTAGAGACCCGGCCTGGCCTCAGTACTGGGAAGCTCCGTGCCTGCATCTGAATGTCAGTGCTTAGATGTCTGGGGTCTGGAGCTGAGGTGGGCTTGTCTACGTAACAGCCTCTCTTCTGAGTGTGGTGACCTGGTCCTCCCAAGGGTCAGTGCTATGGTCGGGGCCTTAGTCTTAATCCCTGCAAGGTTCACCTTCCCTGGGGCTCATGGAGAATCCTCAGGAGGACTACCTGGCAATAATTCCAATTTACCAGCACGTGCATGGTGCATAGGGAAGCAGGTTTAGCTGCTGAATTGATTGCAGGGCACGCAGATCGGGCAAAAGGCCGATGGGTGACAGCTGAGGCTGCTGCTGAGCTCTCCCTCCAGTCTACCGTCCCTACGCAGCAGAGTCCAGAGCTGCCCCTCGGCTTTCAGCCCTGCTGTCCTGTATGTTTTCTCAACATGTAAGTGAGACGAGAAAGGACTGAGCATGCCAGCACCAGGGTCGTGTGTTCAACTCTAGTATGAAAGCTGTACAAACAGTTAAAATCACACAGAACCAAAGTGAGGAGAGGAGGACTCCTCTGGGACAAGTGTGGGGAAAGGAGACACACCTGACACTTTTTCCCATCCCAGGAGGTCCCAGGGACCCAGCTTGTTTCCACATTGGGGGAGCCCCCTGCAGAGCCATGGTGTCCTGACCAAGGGGACGTGTGACCCCAGGTGCAGGGTCTGGGGAGGTGAGGTCACCCTGGGACTGTGGACATGTGACCCAGGTGGAGGGCTCTGGGGAGGAGGGTCACCCTGGTGAGTGTGGATGTGTGGCCCCAGGTATAGGGTGCGGGGACTGTGTGGGTCTCACCATACCTGCATGGGTCAGGATCACATGGATGGGGAGACCGCATATGCGCTCTTTGCCTGCAGTGTGTCCTGTCCCCTTTGAGATTTCCAACCTCTGCATTAAGGGTGTTGTCCTGATTAACCTGTGGTTCCTTTTCTTCTCTTCATCTTGTCACAATCATATGAGGTCAGGCATGTTTGAGTGGGTTGCTGCTCTGTGTTCCGGTGAGTGACAACACTTGGTGGTGTCGTATTAATACTATAGCATATCATATGTCTAATCTATGGGGGTCACCACTGCCTGGGTCCCCCTGGACAGAGGTCAGGTGAGCACAGACTAGCCCCCCCTATGAATGGTCTCCCACGTGCTCTGTGAGGGTACCGTGATGGCCCCTAAGGTACGGGACTGTGTCTGGGCCTCCGACATTTGTGATGAAGGGGAGTCGAAATGGAATCTCAATTAACAAGACATTATTTTAAGAATTTATTTTAAGTGAAATAAAACACACGTCACATACCCTTTACCATCATCACCATTTTAAGTGCACGTTTCTGAGGCATCAGATAGATTCACTTTCTCGTGGAGCCATCACCACCATCAGTAGAACTTTTCGTCCTGCAAAACCAAAATTCCACAACCATGAAAGTCTCATTCCCCATTCCCTCCCACTGCCCCTGGCACCGATATCCACTTCAGTCCCTGAGTTGTCGACTGCAGGGCACCCACTGGAGTGGAATCCTGCAGTGTTTGCTGACGGGTCATTTTGGAAGAGCTGACTTTCAGTCTGAAGCTCTGCCTGTTCGCATCTGAAGAATCTGCATTTAAGGAGAGGGTGTATGAGGAAGGGGGTGTATGCGGGACAAAGGTGTCCGGGGTGCAGGTGAGCCAGGACCTGACCAGCTGCCTTTTGGGTCCTCTGGTCCCATCTCTTGGTCTGTGCCTCATCTGCATCATCACTGTCCCCGCTGGCACCGCTGGGGTGTTGTTGTCTGAGTGAGAGTCCCCTGGTGTCCCTGCTCTCCTCCCCTCCTCCTGCTGGTTGGGGAGGGAACTGCTTGCTGTGTGGTCTCTACTCCTGAGGCATGAAGGACCCTGTAGCATGGACCTGCAGAGTGTGGGGTGTGGTCCCAAGAGCATGGGGCCCACATAGGACACGACATCGGGCCGTGACAAGTGCTAGGGCTGCCTCATCACTGACAGGGAATGTTGCCCAGATCCTGCTCCAGAGGGCGTGGTGGGTGGCCTGGGACCCTAGAGGCCCCATTCCTATACTGGAGCTTGGAGAGTGCATCCCCATGGGCTGCAGATTCACCCCATATCTCAGACATATCCCTCTGTCCTGTCTTTGAACTCAGGAAAACGAGCTCTCTTGTCCACAACATAGGCCTGGTCCTGTTGATATTAGGATTCTTTAAGTTAGGCGTCCTGGGATAGCAGCTTCTTTTAGGCCTGAGAAGGAACAACTCCGGAGTGTACAACAATTTCAGATGAAACTAATATTCAATGACTATCCCTAACTACTCGGTTGTTGACTTCTATTAGTCATTATTCTCCTGGTTTTAGCTCTGATGTGGGGATTACAGAGGAGTCAACATTTAAATCTTCGTAATCTGTGTATTTGTAGCTTCAGTATCGTTACGGACCCATAGTTTTTTATGGTTTGGGAAGAGTTATTGATTTCATGTATCATGTAAAGGATTCACAATGATGATAGGGCAATTAAGATTACAATAATAGCTAGTAAATTGTTCACATTTTCTCTACCTGTGCATCTATTGTATGCATATGAGTTTAGATGTCAATATTAGTGAAATGATATAGAGGACTAGAGAACTTATTTTAAAAATCACTATTAATGTGTGATGAAGAAAATGTAAAAGTTCTTCCATAATCGGTGATGTTGTATCTTGAGAGCCTAGATGAAATTGATATGCCTTAGTCATATACAGGATTTTAGCCTATCATTTAACTTTGACAAAGCTACATCACTTTTTACTTTTATCTCATTTATTGAGGAAGACATAATTGTTATGGTGTTGGCTTGAAACTGGTTGAAAAGGACTTGAGTCCTTCCTTATTTTACATTTACATAGGTAGGATCTTGAAACGTAGGATATGGTGGAGGACATCCGTGTAACCATTCTAGGTTAGGAGTAGCAATTTCCACTGCTAAGACTTCTTGTTTAGACACAAATGCTTTTCAAAGTATGAAGATTATTAGCATTACTGCTGCTACTGAGATGAATGAGCCTAAAGACAAAATATTTCATGTTGTGTGTGCCTCAGGGTACTCAGACTAACGTAGTGACATCCCTGAGAGGCCACGAAAGTGCTGCAGGAAGTCATATTTACGACTACAAATATACTTGTGAAGTGAATTTTTGCTCATGCTGAGTTAACTGTATAACCTGAGAATAGTGGGAATCAGTGTAGAAAGCCTCCTATAATAGTGAAGACTGCTCCCATGGACATTAGGTCATGGAAGTGTGCTACTACATAGTATGTATCCTGAAGGACAATGTCTGGGGATGAGTTGACTAAGATGATTCCTGTCAAACCACCTACTGTAAAAAGAAAAACTAAAGCCTAAAACTCATAATATAGTGGGAGGTCATATAGTATGACCTCCGTGAACAGTTGCTAACCAGGGACTTCCATGGTGACGCAGTGGTTAAGAATTCGTCTGCCAATGCAGGGAACACGGGTTCGAGCCCTTGTCTGGGAAGATCCCACATGCCGCGGAGCAAAAAGCCCGTGTGCCACAACTACTGAGCCTGCCCTCTAGAGCCTGCAAGCCACAACTACTGAAGCCCACGCGCCTAGAGGCCGTGCTCTGCAACAAGAGAAGCCACTGCAATGAAAGGGCCGCACACCGCAACGAAGAGTACCTGCCGCTCACCGCAACCAGAGAAAGCCCATGCGCAGCAACCAAGACCCAACTCAGCCAAAAAAAAAAAAAAAAAAGAAAAAGAAAAATTAAATAAAGAGTTGCTAATCAGCTAGATACTTTTACTCCTGTAGGGATAGAAGTAATTACGGTAGCTGATGCAAAGTATGCTCTTGAGTCCACAGCTATCCCTATGGTAAACATATGATGGGTCCACAAGAGAACTCCTAAAAACCCAGTGGACATGACTCATACTATTCCCAGATAGCTGAAAGGCAATTTTTGTCCTAAATAGTATGTAATGCTATGTGAGTTTATAACAAACCCTGTTAGGCCATGAATACAGACTTCAGGGTGAGCAAAGTATCAAAAGAGGTGTTGGTATAGGATTCGGTCTCCTCCTGCAGGGTTAAAGAAAGTAGTGTTTAGATTT
Source organism: Balaenoptera physalus (assembly GCF_965194825.1). NCBI lineage: Eukaryota > Metazoa > Chordata > Mammalia > Artiodactyla > Balaenopteridae > Balaenoptera > Balaenoptera physalus. The sequence goes on from NW_028125217.1 coordinate 37,483, forward strand.
CTATCTCTTAACAGCATGACAATTCTGGCTGCTTGGACTGAGATTGGTAATTATAGTAATATGGCTATAGTTGGGGAAGATTAAACAAATAATGGTGTTTGGTATTGGGATATGACTGCTGGTTTTGTATTAAAGACTATAGTAATAAAAGTAATAATACCAAGAATTGAGGAGACACCTGCTAAATGTAAGGAGAAAACAGTTAGGTCGACAGAGGCTCCTGCATGGGCCAGATTGCAGGCTAGAGCTGCATACACCGTCCCACTGGTACCAGAACCAGCTTCTACTATTGGTGATATGAGTAGGAGTAAGAATGATGGGGGAAGTAGTCAAAAGTTTATATGATTTATTGGGGGAAATGCTACTTCAGGTGTCCGAGTTCTTAGTGGCCCAAGTCAGTTTTCAAAGCCTGCAATCATAACGGGTACAGCTATAAAGAAAATTATTACAAGTGCAGGGACTGTTATGACAACCTTACAGATTTGGGCATCTCCAAGTAGCGGTCCAGGTCACCATAGCTCAGCCTGGATTAATATAATTAAGGTGCTGCCTGCTACTCCAGCTCAAGCACCAAATAGTAAATATAAAATGGCGATATCTTTGTGATTTGTTGAAAATAATCAGCAGTGTATGAACAGAGGTAAAACGACTGAGTTAGCATTAGACTGTAAATCTAAAGACAGAGATTGAGCCCTCTTTCTGGCAAACCCTGTGGTGAATCAACAAATTGAATTGTAACTTCAGAGAAGCAGCTTCAATTCTGCCAGTGATTATCCTGCCTTTTTTTTTTTTTTCTTTTTTTCTTTCTCAAATGAAGGAGAAGTAGACTGAAGTCAGTTGACTAGAGGATTTGCCTGTTAACTAAAGTTTCCTGGGGTTAAAACTCATCCATCTCGTAAAGATTTGGCTTCAATACAGTGTTTGCTTTACATTCAATTGATGTAGAATAAAGTCTTGCAATCCTTATTTTTAGGAATTAAGTAAATTTCACTTGTTTAGGGTTTTGAAAGCTCTTGGTCTGAACTAACCTAAATTCCTAGTCCAGCACCGATAGAATGGGTGTTGTGTGTAGTAACCGTGTGGGTATTATGATTGGTAATGATAGGAAGGTTATTTCTTTGTATGTTCAAATTGTTTTGTGTTTGTGTTGTTTAATGAAGGGAATATAGTTAGTGATGTGGAGTATGTTAGCTGCAAGTAGAAATATATGCTGAGGACTGCTATGATGGTTATTAGTGTTGGTAGAATGATGTTGTCGTTTTTGTTATCTCTTGGATAATTATTCATTTGGGTAGAAAGCCTGATAGTGATGGGCGATGTCCTAATGATACTATAATGGTGAGGAAAATGATTGTGATGGGAGGTGTTTTATCTCATGTGTGTGATAATGATACTCTTGTAGTACATGATCTGGGCATAAATAAGAAGAAGATAGTGTTGTTATGATATAAATTAGTATGTTTAGGATTGTTATAATCTGAATATACATTATAATAGCTGTTATTCATCCTATATGGGCAATTGATGAGGAGGGTGTAATATTTTCCAGGTGAGTATGGCGAAGTCTGCCTCAGCCTCCAGCTATGATTTATAATATCACTATGATTAATAGTATATTTAGGTTGATAGAAGGTGACCTGTGGTATAAAACTGATAGGGGTGCAATTTTGTCATGTTGATAGCATCAGGTCTGCTGTTCATGGGATGCCTCGTGTGACTTCAGGCACTCAGAAGTGAAATGGGGAAAGTCCTACTTTTGTGACAAGGGCGATTGTCATGAGGGTGGATGCTGCTGGATTAAAGATTCTTGTTATTCATTGTGCTCTTTGACCAGAGTATATTAGATTAATGATAATAGCCATTATAAGTAGTATTGATGTGGTGGACTGTTTTAGGAAATATTTGTTGGATGCTTCTGTAGCTTATGGGTTCATGTTTTTTATTAGAATGGGGATACCATTAACCAGTGTGAGCTTGTTATACAATTATATTTCCTGAGAAAATGGTCAGTAGAATGATGGTAAAAACAATGAGAGTTTATTAGCACAGGAAGGATATACAAAAATATTTTGGGGGTATGGGCCTGAAGCTTACTTAGAGAACTTTACTATATAGCATGTGGTGTAATGTGGTAGGTAGCATGGAGAATGTAAAATTATTAGGAAGAATTCAATTCCAGGAATAAGAGCATTGAAACCTCTGTGATTTACTCTATCAAAGTAACTCTTTTGTCAGACATATTTCTTAAATTTGTGGTGGGTTGCCTGGTATGATGACAATTAGTGAAAACTCTCATATACATAGGGTTAATGTTAGTCGTAAAATACTTTTTATAAGAGATGTATGCGTTGATCATATCAAAATTGTAGGTAGGAGGCTCAAATTCATAGAAAGGAGATTGTTAGATGTGTTTAATGATGACTTGGTCTGTATATAATTCTGGCACCTAGGGATTGTCGAATGCTCCTAAAAATAGATTGCTGTGGAAATGTTTATTATAGGGAAATTGACATATTCTCTAGGAGGGACGGGGTGAATGGGCCTGCTACATTTTCTACATTGAAGACATATACAGGTTTTGATGCTACTTACGTTTAATCAAGTGGGGCTTCGTTGGATTTCGGCTACTGCGGAGATAATCAAATTCTGGGTAGGGGTCAGGAGAAAATTAGTCATAGGTGTTCTTGTGTAATAATTACTGTTGAAAGTGTAAATGATCCATTTATCAGTAAGACTGAGAATAGAATAACTGCTACATTACTTCATATGAGATGATTGTCTGTGCTATTGCTCCTAGAGCTCCAGTGAGTGAGTATTTTGAATGTGAAGTTCATCCAGATCTGAGGATGGAGTAAATGGCTAGGTGTGATATGGCTAATAGAAATAACATGCCTACATTTATATTAATTAGTGGATAAGATATGGGAAGAGGAATTCATGTTGTGAGAGCCAGGGTTAAGGCTAGCATTGGGGTTAAGGCTAGCAAGAGAAGCCACCGCAATGAGAAACCCGCGCACCGCAACAAAGAGTAGCCCCCGCTTGCCGCAACTAGGCAAAGCCTGCGCATAGCAACGAAGACCCAACGCAGCCAAAAACAAATTAATTAATTAATTAGTTAACTATTTTAAACAAAAGTACTATATCCTTCTGTACAGCTTCTCTGGGAAGAACAGAGAGATGGCGTAGGAGAGTGAGAAAGACCAATATTTAGTGCACATCTCTCATGCAGCTGCTCTGCTGGCTCAGAGAGATTTATCCCCACTTTACAAAGGAGGAAATAATCTCAGAGAGGTTTAGTAATTTTCCCAAAGCCAAACAGCTATGGAGTGGCAGGACCAAGATCTGAACCAAGTCTGTTACCTTCAAAGCCTAAGTCCTCATCACAACAAAACTCAATTAATATTTACATTTATCGAATTACATTGCAACCTGGGGAGTTCTTGGCACAATCCTGAATAAGAGTGAGAAAGAAAGAAATAGCATTGTTCCTACAGTCAACCCAAATTTTTGGAGCAGCTGCTAGATGCCTGGCCCTTTTTGGGGTTCAGCAGTGGTCAAGACAGGAAGAGTCCTGCTTTCATGAACCACGTAGTGGGGAGGAGAGACGGGTGCAACTTGGGTGAGGGATTTCACCTTGCTGGACCTCTGTTTTGTCATCTGGAAAATGGGATGGGTGTTCCTCATTTTCTGGGATTGTCCAGCCCTCACATTCTCTGATTCCATAAGAAGCATTTGTTTTCCTGTTTCTTTAAAATTCATTCAGGCCGTGAGCTGTGATGAATGTTGTTAGCTGCTCCCCAAATCACTCTATTCCCACCCTTTTCCTGTGATCAGGTCTTTCCCGAAACATGACTCACAGTCAGTCAAGTCACAGAACCTAAGGGGCACCCAGCAGAAAAATTCCAACCCTTGCTTCCCAGGAGCTCTGCGGTCTACCTGCCAGGTAAACTTAACTCACCTGGCACAAGGTGGCCATCCCTGGTTTCACATCAACATGATCTCAGGCACAAACCTCCTTGTCTTTCCATTTTGTCTTTAAGTTACTTGTTGAAACAACTGCACAAATATGACACAGATATAAAATCAGGCATCTTCTGCCCCCAGTGCCTACTAATAAATGATTTTCTGCCACTTTAATGATAAAGATAGAACATTTCAACATTCTGCTACCCTTATTATTTGTCATTTTTGTTGATATTTCTATTGACTACATCTTTCAATATTTTAACAATGGAACATTTATTTAGGGTGTTCCAGACCCAGCCTTTAGTGGTAAAGGTTTCGTTGTTATATTTCTATTATGTTTCCTTTCAAAATCATTATCCTATTTAAATGGATTAAGTCAATTCTATAGGCATTTATCTTATGATATTGATGAAATTGATACATAGAGGGCAGTAGTACAAGTTGATTGGACTTGAGAACCTCTATTAGCACAGTTAAGTATAAATATTATCTATATGTAAACCAAAGTACAGGCCGAGTGAGATTCTCTGACTTTTTTCCACTGTCTGCCCCTCAAGCCTGTGAGAAATGGACTAGTTCTTGCCCTATCAGTAAACAAAGGATGTCACAGTCTTCAGCACTTGCAGCCCTCCAATGTGAGCCGGCGGGCCCTGAGGCACTCAGGATATGCAAATACAGAATGCAGGCCCCAGAGAGCTGAGGTGCATATCAAAGGAAGGAATTCAGTGAGCCCAGGCAAAGAAAAGCGCCGCATTCCTCACCTTGGGAGAGCTGGTTTTCCTTAGTTAACAATCACCTTTGGATGTTCCCCATTACCTGCGCCAGTTCCCTGCCCTGTCCCCTCCCCCGTGTACTTTAGCTCAGGGAGGAAGGAGCGCAGAGGGACTCGGCTGAATAAGGGGCCTGCGCGCCTCGGGAGGAGTTTTCAGCCGCTTTCTCCGCAGTCGGGAAGAGGGCGCTGACGCTGCAGCCGGACCCTGCGCCTGCCTTGCCCCGTTTCCCCTCAGGACGCTCAGGCCGACCCCCTCCTCACGCCCACCAGGCCTCGCGAGCCAGGACGAGGGCAGGGGCGAGAGGACGGACCGAAGTTCCCGGGGACCAGACGCTGGAGGCCGCTCTTTCTGCACAGCAGCGACGGGTGGCAGCGAACCCCTGCCCCTCAGAAGCTGGTCTTGTGCTGCCTCCCGGGCACCGGACCAGGCGGAGGGTCGGCGCCCACTTACCCGACCCGCCGTCCCCGCGACTGTCATGGCTTCGGCCGCCGGGGCACCTCCAGAGCCGGCAGCCTCAGTGAGGTCGCCCTCCCCTCGGGCTCCGGGGCAGTTCCGTGAAGGCGGAGGGAAGAGACCCCGCCTGAGCCGGGAGTTCCAGCTCTGAGGAAACGCGGGCTCTGTTCAGCGCGCAGTGGGTGGGACCGCTCTGGCCCGAGGCCTTCCGGGAGGGAGCGGGGCGGCGGGGGAGGGAGCCGCCAGGAGCGCAGGGCCCCGTCGGGGGTCCTGGAGGGGCGGCCCGGCCTGGGGGCCACGCCCATTGTGGCCGCAGCCCAGGCCTTTTTCCTGGAATCCTACACAAAAAAATTAGAAAGATACACAGTCTATAGTAAATACTCACAAATGATTGTTGCTGCTGTGCTCACTATTCTATTAAAGGTGTAAAATCCATAAAACACTTTAAGTTCAAAATTAAATGTGAATTTTTACCTTTCTAATTATGTCTCTGATATTCACAGTTGTGGTTAATGAATCAGAGACTGTGGCATCACTAGTTAAAAATCAGCTTGTTAAAAAAATAGAACTCAGGCCCACCGGACCTACTGAATCACAAGCTGCACTTTTACAATCTCCCCAGTGTACTCGTGTACCCATGAATAGTTGAAAGGTACATTTCTACCTCGACAGGTCTTTTCTCTATGAGAAATACACACATTTTATCCAGTTTGATATAAATAAAACACTCAAAAATGCATATGCCTGTGTTGAAACCATCATTTTATCATTTCTTTTCCAGACAAGTATAGTCTCTATACTGGTTTTGTGGATCACATGCCATACTCTTTTCTTGTAGTTAGAAATAAGGTAGAGAAAGTTACTTTGTAAAAAAAAAATATATATATATATATATATATATATATATATATATATGTATTAGTGGATAATTGAAGAGACTCTTCTAAATTAAAACCTTCTCTTAACTTGCTGTTTTCTTCTTGGGTCATATTATGAACTCTTCCCGTGGCCACATGGCATGTGTACGTTTAATTTCAGGGACTGCTGACATTCCAGGATGTGGCCATAGATTTCTGTCAAGAGGAGTGAGAATGCCTGGACCAAGATCAATGGGAATTGTACAGGGATGTGATGTTATAGAAGTATAGGAACCTGCTCTCCTTGGGTGAGGATACCTTCCTTCCAGAATTCCTTATCCAACCACAGGGTTTGGAGTCCTTCATTTGTAGACTATCTCCTGGAATCTTCTGCTTCCTACAATAGGGTTTCAGATTGCAACGTTTCAGGAAAGATTGGGAGTTTGTGGGTATAATTTTTCTTATTCTTTTAAAATTGCAGCCTCCCTTTTAATATACTTTGTAACTGCTTGGGATGTGTCTATATGAACTGTGTACTATATGCTTCTGTTATAGTCCTTACAATATTTTATTGCCTTATTTTCTCTAACAATTTTCCATGGATTCTTTGGGCTTAAGGTATATTAAAAGGGAGACTGCGAATCTGGGACTTCCCTGGTGATGCAGTGATTAAGAATTCGCCTGCCAATGCAGGGGACCCGGTTCGATCCCCGGTCCGGGAAGATCTCACGTGCCACGGAACAACTAAGCCATTGGGCCACAACTACTGAGTCTGCACGCCACAACTACTGAAGCAGGTGTGTCTTGAGCCCATGTGCCATTTATTTTTGGGAGAATAAAACCGCTTCTGAGTGATTAAAATTTAGGCCAGCTAGTCAAAATGCTTTATCACCTGTTCTTCTAAAACACTGGTCAATGGAACAAGTTTTCCTAGGGATAACAGTGTAATTGTATTCTGGAGTTCATATGGGCAATATGGTTTATGACCTTGATGCTGGATCACGACATTTCAACGGTATAACTGCTATTAATTGTCTGTTTGTTCAACGATTAAAGTCTCACGTGATCTGAGTTCAGACTGGAGTCATCCTGGTTGGTTTCTGTCTATTGCAGATTTCTTCCAGTATGAAAGGACAAGAGCAATACGGCTTCCTTTACAAAATGTCTTCAAACTACATGATGATATAATCTACATTCAATTAATTTATACATACCCTACTGTAGAACAGGGTTCGTTACGCTGGCAGAGCCCGGTAATTATGTAAAACTGAAACTTTTTCTGCACTGGTTCAAGTCCTCTTCCTAAGAATATGTTTATAATCAACATTCTTTCACAAATTACCCAATTTAATTCACCATAGCATTCCTCAAATTAACCAAATGGAAAATCCTAGGCTATATACAAATCCAGAAAGGGCCAAAAATCATCAGCCCCCATGGATGATTACAACCCATTGCTGAGGCATTCAAATTACTTATTAAAGAACCACTATGTCCATCAACATCATCAATTTATATATTATTGCCCCAATGCTAGCCATAACCCTGCCTCTCACAACATGAATTCCTCTTCCCATATCTTATCCACTAATTAGTATAAATGTAGGCATATTATTTCTATTAGCCATATCACACCTAGCCATTTATTCCATCCTCAGATCTGGATGAACTTCACATTCAAAATACTCACTCACTGGAGCTCCAGGAACAATAGCACAGAGGATCATCTCATATGAAGTAATGTAGCAGTTATTCTATTCTCAGTCTTACTGGTAAATGGATCATTTACACTTTCAACAGTAATTACTACACAAGAACACCTATGACTAATTTTCTCCTGACCCCTACCCAGAATTTGATTATCTCCGCAGTAGCAGAAATCCAGTGAAGCCCCACTTGATTTAACAGAAGTAGAATCAAAATCTGTACATGTCTTCAATGTAGAAAATGTAGCAGGCCCATTCACCGCGTCCTTCCTAGAGAATATGTCAATTTCCCTATAATAAACGTTTCCACAGCAATCTATTTTTAGGAGCATTCGACAATCCCTAGGTGCCAGAATTATAGATTCTTTCATCTTGTAAATATAGTTTTCTTTAAAAAATAATTTTTATAGTTTTACTACCTTTAAACAAAATGTACTCCATTGCTGTGGAATATTCCTTCATAGGAGCGTGCATGGTTCATTTCTGCATCCGTCGGTGATGGCCTTCAGGTTCCTTCAGGTTTGGCTCCTGTGGCTGCCAGTCCATGTCCGTGTGTCCTGGTGCAGGTCTGGTGGGTTTGTGTTCAACTGGGAGGAGCACTGTGGGTCTCTGTGCACGGACTTCGCTATCTGAGGCCCGATTGCTTCAGAAGTGGTTGCATCCCCCCGTTGCGTACCAGGCTTTCCATTGCTCCACATCCTGCTGATATTTGATACTATGTCTTTCATGTCTGCCATTCTGGTAGGTGTATGCACAGTATTTTTCTTATGGCTTTAATCCCTCTGTTGTTAGTGAAGTTGTGCCTCTTGTGGTATTCATGGACTATTTCCTGTTGTTTTTGGAAAAGTTTTAAAAATTGTGGTCTGGTACACATAACATAAAATGTACTATCTTAACCATTTTTAAGTGCACATTTCAGGGTCGGGAAGTAATTCACACTGTTGTGCAAACCTGACCACCATCATCCTCCAGAACTTTTTCATCTTGCAAAATTGAAACAGTCCCCATTAAACACTCACTCCCCATTGTCCCTCCCTCAGCCTCTGGCCCTCAACATCCTACTTTATGTCTCTATATTTCCGACTGCTCTAGGGGCCTTGTATGAGTGGATCAAGCACTGTTTGTTTTTTTGTGTCTAGCTTACATCACTGAGCATAATGCCCTCAAGGTTCATCCCTGCTGCATCCTGTGTCAGAATTGACTTCCTTTTTAGGCTGAATAGCATTCCCTTCTATTGATGGACCGTGTTTTTCTTCTCCATTCTTCCATTAGTGGACACATGTAATATCTACATTCATTTCTGCTGTCATAATATTTGTGGAATAAAATCAGAAAGTCCTATGAATCAAAAGTCATTTGCCATTAACTTTTTTCTTAAACTTTTTGTTGTGGAAAACATCAAGGCTAAGAAAAGGGAAAAATACATGTCAGCTTCACTTGTGTTCAGGAATTAATGCTTTACGGATTCACTTTATTCCCTGTGTGTGTGCTATGCGTGTGCATGTGCCTGTTTGCATAAATATGCTGTGCATGTGGATAGGTATGTGAACTTGCACACATTAGTGTGTGCATGGGCATATGGGTGCATGTGTGTTCACATGCTAGTGTGTGAATATATTTGTGCTGTGCACGTGCATATGTTTGTGTGTGTGCTGTGCCTGCCTGTGCGCACACCTGTGTGTTTGCTGGAACCACTTGCAAGTTGGCTGCAGACTGAATTGTGCCCCAGATATATCCGCACGCAGCTGCTCTAACAATCCTGAGTAGCCACGTAAAGGTCACAGATCTCAGGGATTTAAATGGATGGAGCAGGATATCCTGACACAGAGTTTGTCTTCCAATGACTGTCACTGTCTCAGTAACATCCTTCACACCTTCTTTAAGCCGCATTCAGGGTCCAGTTTAGACTCCCATTACATTCAGTCACCTGTCCTAGGTCCCCTAAAGCAACAATGTCACCGTTGGAGAGCCCGGCCAAGGCTGGGGGTGCCCCTCCTCTTTGCCTGGCCTCCAGGCCCTGCCCTTGGCTCCTGTTTTCTCATATCTCAGCCAGGCCCCGACTTGGATCGGGCCGCCACCTCTTTCCTCACAGGGTCTCATCACCCAGTCAAGGGGGTTCATTCTCCCCAAACACAGCATCAGGAGTTGGGGGCTAACAGTCCCCACTGGGTCTCCTTCATGTGAGACCCTGTGCTGTTGAAAGAGCAGTCACCCTGCCCTCGGGGGCGGGGGACTGGGGGACGACATGCGGCCCACGATAGGCAGGCGGGTCTCCGGGTGGGGCGAGCCAGTTTGCAAGGAGTTCCGCGGTGGGTTCTCCTCTCCAACGGCTTCTGTGCCCCTACCTCTCCCCGTGCCTCCCCTCGAAGACAGCGCGGTGCCCGGGTTGGGAACCATGGGAGCCGTCAGCCACTGCCCCCTCTACACACACACACACACACGCACACGCACACGCACACGCACACGCTGCAGGGAAGCAGGACCTGAGTGCAGGGCTCTCAGCGGCCCTGAGCGCCCCGCCCGGAATCGGCCAGCCGAATGGACAGACCGGATCTCTCGGCCCGGACCGTGCAGGACTCTCCTGACCTGGCTTGCAGTGTGGCCGCCTCCTTCTGGAAGCCTGGGAGGCTGGAATCAGGCCACTTCTTGTCTGTCCTGGCAGCAGACTGGGCTGCACTCTAAGAAGTTCGTGGCTCGCCCGTGGATCCTGACCATCAGGTGGCCAGAGAAATTGGGAACATTTCTGTTTTACCTGTTGAAATGTTTAATGACAAAGATTTTGTTCAGTTTCCTGATGTGGGTGTCCAAAGATGAGAGACCCATGTGTGTGATCTGTACCCCCTATGAGATCAGCCCTAAGCTAGTTTAAACATGATCAAGTTGTGTCTACATGGTAGATTTAGACCTCTGCATGTCCTGTCTACTGATTATGTTTAGAGCTGACCATGTGTTGTCTATAATAAGAAGATTTAGACCTGACCATGTTCTGTGTACGCTAGGACTATGGGGACCTGGGTAGAGACCCGGCCTGGCCTCAGTACTGGGAAGCTCCGTGCCTGCATCTGAATGTCAGTGCTTAGATGTCTGGGGTCTGGAGCTGAGGTGGGCTTGTCTACGTAACAGCCTCTCTTCTGAGTGTGGTGACCTGGTCCTCCCAAGGGTCAGTGCTATGGTCGGGGCCTTAGTCTTAATCCCTGCAAGGTTCACCTTCCCTGGGGCTCATGGAGAATCCTCAGGAGGACTACCTGGCAATAATTCCAATTTACCAGCACGTGCATGGTGCATAGGGAAGCAGGTTTAGCTGCTGAATTGATTGCAGGGCACGCAGATCGGGCAAAAGGCCGATGGGTGACAGCTGAGGCTGCTGCTGAGCTCTCCCTCCAGTCTACCGTCCCTACGCAGCAGAGTCCAGAGCTGCCCCTCGGCTTTCAGCCCTGCTGTCCTGTATGTTTTCTCAACATGTAAGTGAGACGAGAAAGGACTGAGCATGCCAGCACCAGGGTCGTGTGTTCAACTCTAGTATGAAAGCTGTACAAACAGTTAAAATCACACAGAACCAAAGTGAGGAGAGGAGGACTCCTCTGGGACAAGTGTGGGGAAAGGAGACACACCTGACACTTTTTCCCATCCCAGGAGGTCCCAGGGACCCAGCTTGTTTCCACATTGGGGGAGCCCCCTGCAGAGCCATGGTGTCCTGACCAAGGGGACGTGTGACCCCAGGTGCAGGGTCTGGGGAGGTGAGGTCACCCTGGGACTGTGGACATGTGACCCAGGTGGAGGGCTCTGGGGAGGAGGGTCACCCTGGTGAGTGTGGATGTGTGGCCCCAGGTATAGGGTGCGGGGACTGTGTGGGTCTCACCATACCTGCATGGGTCAGGATCACATGGATGGGGAGACCGCATATGCGCTCTTTGCCTGCAGTGTGTCCTGTCCCCTTTGAGATTTCCAACCTCTGCATTAAGGGTGTTGTCCTGATTAACCTGTGGTTCCTTTTCTTCTCTTCATCTTGTCACAATCATATGAGGTCAGGCATGTTTGAGTGGGTTGCTGCTCTGTGTTCCGGTGAGTGACAACACTTGGTGGTGTCGTATTAATACTATAGCATATCATATGTCTAATCTATGGGGGTCACCACTGCCTGGGTCCCCCTGGACAGAGGTCAGGTGAGCACAGACTAGCCCCCCCTATGAATGGTCTCCCACGTGCTCTGTGAGGGTACCGTGATGGCCCCTAAGGTACGGGACTGTGTCTGGGCCTCCGACATTTGTGATGAAGGGGAGTCGAAATGGAATCTCAATTAACAAGACATTATTTTAAGAATTTATTTTAAGTGAAATAAAACACACGTCACATACCCTTTACCATCATCACCATTTTAAGTGCACGTTTCTGAGGCATCAGATAGATTCACTTTCTCGTGGAGCCATCACCACCATCAGTAGAACTTTTCGTCCTGCAAAACCAAAATTCCACAACCATGAAAGTCTCATTCCCCATTCCCTCCCACTGCCCCTGGCACCGATATCCACTTCAGTCCCTGAGTTGTCGACTGCAGGGCACCCACTGGAGTGGAATCCTGCAGTGTTTGCTGACGGGTCATTTTGGAAGAGCTGACTTTCAGTCTGAAGCTCTGCCTGTTCGCATCTGAAGAATCTGCATTTAAGGAGAGGGTGTATGAGGAAGGGGGTGTATGCGGGACAAAGGTGTCCGGGGTGCAGGTGAGCCAGGACCTGACCAGCTGCCTTTTGGGTCCTCTGGTCCCATCTCTTGGTCTGTGCCTCATCTGCATCATCACTGTCCCCGCTGGCACCGCTGGGGTGTTGTTGTCTGAGTGAGAGTCCCCTGGTGTCCCTGCTCTCCTCCCCTCCTCCTGCTGGTTGGGGAGGGAACTGCTTGCTGTGTGGTCTCTACTCCTGAGGCATGAAGGACCCTGTAGCATGGACCTGCAGAGTGTGGGGTGTGGTCCCAAGAGCATGGGGCCCACATAGGACACGACATCGGGCCGTGACAAGTGCTAGGGCTGCCTCATCACTGACAGGGAATGTTGCCCAGATCCTGCTCCAGAGGGCGTGGTGGGTGGCCTGGGACCCTAGAGGCCCCATTCCTATACTGGAGCTTGGAGAGTGCATCCCCATGGGCTGCAGATTCACCCCATATCTCAGACATATCCCTCTGTCCTGTCTTTGAACTCAGGAAAACGAGCTCTCTTGTCCACAACATAGGCCTGGTCCTGTTGATATTAGGATTCTTTAAGTTAGGCGTCCTGGGATAGCAGCTTCTTTTAGGCCTGAGAAGGAACAACTCCGGAGTGTACAACAATTTCAGATGAAACTAATATTCAATGACTATCCCTAACTACTCGGTTGTTGACTTCTATTAGTCATTATTCTCCTGGTTTTAGCTCTGATGTGGGGATTACAGAGGAGTCAACATTTAAATCTTCGTAATCTGTGTATTTGTAGCTTCAGTATCGTTACGGACCCATAGTTTTTTATTGTTTGGGAAGAGTTATTGATTTCATGTATCATGTAAAGGATTCACAATGATGATAGGGCAATTAAGATTACAATAATAGCTAGTAAATTGTTCACATTTTCTCTACCTGTGCATCTATTGTATGCATATGAGTTTAGATGTCAATATTAGTGAAATGATATAGAGGACTAGAGAACTTATTTTAAAAATCACTATTAATGTGTGATGAAGAAAATGTAAAAGTTCTTCCATAATCGGTGATGTTGTATCTTGAGAGCCTAGATGAAATTGATATGCCTTAGTCATATACAGGATTTTAGCCTATCATTTAACTTTGACAAAGCTACATCACTTTTTACTTTTATCTCATTTATTGAGGAAGACATAATTGTTATGGTGTTGGCTTGAAACTGGTTGAAAAGGACTTGAGTCCTTCCTTATTTTACATTTACATAGGTAGGATCTTGAAACGTAGGATATGGTGGAGGACATCCGTGTAACCATTCTAGGTTAGGAGTAGCAATTTCCACTGCTAAGACTTCTTGTTTAGACACAAATGCTTTTCAAAGTATGAAGATTATTAGCATTACTGCTGCTACTGAGATGAATGAGCCTAAAGACAAAATATTTCATGTTGTGTGTGCCTCAGGGTACTCAGACTAACGTAGTGACATCCCTGAGAGGCCACGAAAGTGCTGCAGGAAGTCATATTTACGACTACAAATATACTTGTGAAGTGAATTTTTGCTCATGCTGAGTTAACTGTATAACCTGAGAATAGTGGGAATCAGTGTAGAAAGCCTCCTATAATAGTGAAGACTGCTCCCATGGACATTAGGTCATGGAAGTGTGCTACTACATAGTATGTATCCTGAAGGACAATGTCTGGGGATGAGTTGACTAAGATGATTCCTGTCAAACCACCTACTGTAAAAAGAAAAACTAAAGCCTAAAACTCATAATATAGTGGGAGGTCATATAGTATGACCTCCGTGAACAGTTGCTAACCAGGGACTTCCATGGTGACGCAGTGGTTAAGAATTCGTCTGCCAATGCAGGGAACACGGGTTCGAGCCCTTGTCTGGGAAGATCCCACATGCCGCGGAGCAAAAAGCCCGTGTGCCACAACTACTGAGCCTGCCCTCTAGAGCCTGCAAGCCACAACTACTGAAGCCCACGCGCCTAGAGGCCGTGCTCTGCAACAAGAGAAGCCACTGCAATGAAAGGGCCGCACACCGCAACGAAGAGTACCTGCCGCTCACCGCAACCAGAGAAAGCCCATGCGCAGCAACCAAGACCCAACTCAGCCAAAAAAAAAAAAAAAAAAGAAAAAGAAAAATTAAATAAAGAGTTGCTAATCAGCTAGATACTTTTACTCCTGTAGGGATAGAAGTAATTACGGTAGCTGATGCAAAGTATGCTCTTGAGTCCACAGCTATCCCTATGGTAAACATATGATGGGTCCACAAGAGAACTCCTAAAAACCCAGTGGACATGACTCATACTATTCCCAGATAGCTGAAAGGCAATTTTTGTCCTAAATAGTATGTAATGCTATGTGAGTTTATAACAAACCCTGTTAGGCCATGAATACAGACTTCAGGGTGAGCAAAGTATCAAAAGAGGTGTTGGTATAGGATTCGGTCTCCTCCTGCAGGGTTAAAGAAAGTAGTGTTTAGATTTCTATCTCTTAACAGCATGACAATTCTGGCTGCTTGGACTGAGATTGGTAATTATAGTAATATGGCTATAGTTGGGGAAGATTAAACAAATAATGGTGTTTGGTATTGGGATATGACTGCTGGTTTTGTATTAAAGACTATAGTAATAAAAGTAATAATACCAAGAATTGAGGAGACACCTGCTAAATGTAAGGAGAAAACAGTTAGGTCGACAGAGGCTCCTGCATGGGCCAGATTGCAGGCTAGAGCTGCATACACCGTCCCACTGGTACCAGAACCAGCTTCTACTATTGGTGATATGAGTAGGAGTAAGAATGATGGGGGAAGTAGTCAAAAGTTTATATGATTTATTGGGGGAAATGCTACTTCAGGTGTCCGAGTTCTTAGTGGCCCAAGTCAGTTTTCAAAGCCTGCAATCATAACGGGTACAGCTATAAAGAAAATTATTACAAGTGCAGGGACTGTTATGACAACCTTACAGATTTGGGCATCTCCAAGTAGCGGTCCAGGTCACCATAGCTCAGCCTGGATTAATATAATTAAGGTGCTGCCTGCTACTCCAGCTCAAGCACCAAATAGTAAATATAAAATGGCGATATCTTTGTGATTTGTTGAAAATAATCAGCAGTGTATGAACAGAGGTAAAACGACTGAGTTAGCATTAGACTGTAAATCTAAAGACAGAGATTGAGCCCTCTTTCTGGCAAACCCTGTGGTGAATCAACAAATTGAATTGTAACTTCAGAGAAGCAGCTTCAATTCTGCCAGTGATTATCCTGCCTTTTTTTTTTTTTTCTTTTTTTCTTTCTCAAATGAAGGAGAAGTAGACTGAAGTCAGTTGACTAGAGGATTTGCCTGTTAACTAAAGTTTCCTGGGGTTAAAACTCATCAATCTCGTAAAGATTTGGCTTCAATACAGTGTTTGCTTTACATTCAATTGATGTAGAATAAAGTCTTGCAATCCTTATTTTTAGGAATTAAGTAAATTTCACTTGTTTAGGGTTTTGAAAGCTCTTGGTCTGAACTAACCTAAATTCCTAGTCCAGCACCGATAGAATGGGTGTTGTGTGTAGTAACCGTGTGGGTATTATGATTGGTAATGATAGGAAGGTTATTTCTTTGTATGTTCAAATTGTTTTGTGTTTGTGTTGTTTAATGAAGGGAATATAGTTAGTGATGTGGAGTATGTTAGCTGCAAGTAGAAATATATGCTGAGGACTGCTATGATGGTTATTAGTGTTGGTAGAATGATGTTGTCGTTTTTGTTATCTCTTGGATAATTATTCATTTGGGTAGAAAGCCTGATAGTGATGGGCGATGTCCTAATGATACTATAATGGTGAGGAAAATGATTGTGATGGGAGGTGTTTTATCTCATGTGTGTGATAATGATACTCTTGTAGTACATGATCTGGGCATAAATAAGAAGAAGATAGTGTTGTTATGATATAAATTAGTATGTTTAGGATTGTTATAATCTGAATATACATTATAATAGCTGTTATTCATCCTATATGGGCAATTGATGAGGAGGGTGTAATATTTTCCAGGTGAGTATGGCGAAGTCTGCCTCAGCCTCCAGCTATGATTTATAATATCACTATGATTAATAGTATATTTAGGTTGATGGAAGGTGACCTGTGGTATAAAACTGATAGGGGTGCAATTTTGTCATGTTGATAGCATCAGGTCTGCTGTTCATGGGATGCCTCGTGTGACTTCAGGCACTCAGAAGTGAAATGGGGAAAGTCCTACTTTTGTGACAAGGGCGATTGTCATGAGGGTGGATGCTGCTGGATTAAAGATTCTTGTTATTCATTGTGCTCTTTGACCAGAGTATATTAGATTAATGATAATAGCCATTATAAGTAGTATTGATGTGGTGGACTGTTTTAGGAAATATTTGTTGGATGCTTCTGTAGCTTATGGGTTCATGTTTTTTATTAGAATGGGGATACCATTAACCAGTGTGAGCTTGTTATACAATTATATTTCCTGAGAAAATGGTCAGTAGAATGATGGTAAAAACAATGAGAGTTTATTAGCACAGGAAGGATATACAAAAATATTTTGGGGGTATGGGCCTGAAGCTTACTTAGAGAACTTTACTATATAGCATGTGGTGTAATGTGGTAGGTAGCATGGAGAATGTAAAATTATTAGGAAGAATTCAATTCCAGGAATAAGAGCATTGAAACCTCTGTGATTTACTCTATCAAAGTAACTCTTTTGTCAGACATATTTCTTAAATTTGTGGTGGGTTGCCTGGTATGATGACAATTAGTGAAAACTCTCATATACATAGGGTTAATGTTAGTCGTAAAATACTTTTTATAAGAGATGTATGCGTTGATCATATCAAAATTGTAGGTAGGAGGCTCAAATTCATAGAAAGGAGATTGTTAGATGTGTTTAATGATGACTTGGTCTGTATATAATTCTGGCACCTAGGGATTGTCGAATGCTCCTAAAAATAGATTGCTGTGGAAATGTTTATTATAGGGAAATTGACATATTCTCTAGGAGGGACGGGGTGAATGGGCCTGCTACATTTTCTACATTGAAGACATATACAGGTTTTGATGCTACTTACGTTTAATCAAGTGGGGCTTCGTTGGATTTCGGCTACTGCGGAGATAATCAAATTCTGGGTAGGGGTCAGGAGAAAATTAGTCATAGGTGTTCTTGTGTAATAATTACTGTTGAAAGTGTAAATGATCCATTTATCAGTAAGACTGAGAATAGAATAACTGCTACATTACTTCATATGAGATGATTGTCTGTGCTATTGCTCCTAGAGCTCCAGTGAGTGAGTATTTTGAATGTGAAGTTCATCCAGATCTGAGGATGGAGTAAATGGCTAGGTGTGATATGGCTAATAGAAATAACATGCCTACATTTATATTAATTAGTGGATAAGATATGGGAAGAGGAATTCATGTTGTGAGAGCCAGGGTTAAGGCTAGCATTGGGGTTAAGGCTAGCAAGAGAAGCCACCGCAATGAGAAACCCGCGCACCGCAACAAAGAGTAGCCCCCGCTTGCCGCAACTAGGCAAAGCCTGCGCATAGCAACGAAGACCCAACGCAGCCAAAAACAAATTAATTAATTAATTAGTTAACTATTTTAAACAAAAGTACTATATCCTTCTGTACAGCTTCTCTGGGAAGAACAGAGAGATGGCGTAGGAGAGTGAGAAAGACCAATATTTAGTGCACATCTCTCATGCAGCTGCTCTGCTGGCTCAGAGAGATTTATCCCCACTTTACAAAGGAGGAAATAATCTCAGAGAGGTTTAGTAATTTTCCCAAAGCCAAACAGCTATGGAGTGGCAGGACCAAGATCTGAACCAAGTCTGTTACCTTCAAAGCCTAAGTCCTCATCACAACAAAACTCAATTAATATTTACATTTATCGAATTACATTGCAACCTGGGGAGTTCTTGGCACAATCCTGAATAAGAGTGAGAAAGAAAGAAATAGCATTGTTCCTACAGTCAACCCAAATTTTTGGAGCAGCTGCTAGATGCCTGGCCCTTTTTGGGGTTCAGCAGTGGTCAAGACAGGAAGAGTCCTGCTTTCATGAACCACGTAGTGGGGAGGAGAGACGGGTGCAACTTGGGTGAGGGATTTCACCTTGCTGGACCTCTGTTTTGTCATCTGGAAAATGGGATGGGTGTTCCTCATTTTCTGGGATTGTCCAGCCCTCACATTCTCTGATTCCATAAGAAGCATTTGTTTTCCTGTTTCTTTAAAATTCATTCAGGCCGTGAGCTGTGATGAATGTTGTTAGCTGCTCCCCAAATCACTCTATTCCCACCCTTTTCCTGTGATCAGGTCTTTCCCGAAACATGACTCACAGTCAGTCAAGTCACAGAACCTAAGGGGCACCCAGCAGAAAAATTCCAACCCTTGCTTCCCAGGAGCTCTGCGGTCTACCTGCCAGGTAAACTTAACTCACCTGGCACAAGGTGGCCATCCCTGGTTTCACATCAACATGATCTCAGGCACAAACCTCCTTGTCTTTCCATTTTGTCTTTAAGTTACTTGTTGAAACAACTGCACAAATATGACACAGATATAAAATCAGGCATCTTCTGCCCCCAGTGCCTACTAATAAATGATTTTCTGCCACTTTAATGATAAAGATAGAACATTTCAACATTCTGCTACCCTTATTATTTGTCATTTTTGTTGATATTTCTATTGACTACATCTTTCAATATTTTAACAATGGAACATTTATTTAGGGTGTTCCAGACCCAGCCTTTAGTGGTAAAGGTTTCGTTGTTATATTTCTATTATGTTTCCTTTCAAAATCATTATCCTATTTAAATGGATTAAGTCAATTCTATAGGCATTTATCTTATGATATTGATGAAATTGATACATAGAGGGCAGTAGTACAAGTTGATTGGACTTGAGAACCTCTATTAGCACAGTTAAGTATAAATATTATCTATATGTAAACCAAAGTACAGGCCGAGTGAGATTCTCTGACTTTTTTCCACTGTCTGCCCCTCAAGCCTGTGAGAAATGGACTAGTTCTTGCCCTATCAGTAAACAAAGGATGTCACAGTCTTCAGCACTTGCAGCCCTCCAATGTGAGCCGGCGGGCCCTGAGGCACTCAGGATATGCAAATACAGAATGCAGGCCCCAGAGAGCTGAGGTGCATATCAAAGGAAGGAATTCAGTGAGCCCAGGCAAAGAAAAGCGCCGCATTCCTCACCTTGGGAGAGCTGGTTTTCCTTAGTTAACAATCACCTTTGGATGTTCCCCATTACCTGCGCCAGTTCCCTGCCCTGTCCCCTCCCCCCGGTACTTTAGCTCAGGGAGGAAGGAGCGCAGAGGGACTCGGCTGAATAAGGGGCCTGCGCGCCTCGGGAGGAGTTTTCAGCCGCTTTCTCCGCAGTCGGGAAGAGGGCGCTGACGCTGCAGCCGGACCCTGCGCCTGCCTTGCCCCGTTTCCCCTCAGGACGCTCAGGCCGACCCCCTCCTCACGCCCACCAGGCCTCGCGAGCCAGGACGAGGGCAGGGGCGAGAGGACGGACCGAAGTTCCCGGGGACCAGACGCTGGAGGCCGCTCTTTCTGCACAGCAGCGACGGGTGGCAGCGAACCCCTGCCCCTCAGAAGCTGGTCTTGTGCTGCCTCCCGGGCACCGGACCAGGCGGAGGGTCGGCGCCCACTTACCCGACCCGCCGTCCCCGCGACTGTCATGGCTTCGGCCGCCGGGGCACCTCCAGAGCCGGCAGCCTCAGTGAGGTCGCCCTCCCCTCGGGCTCCGGGGCAGTTCCGTGAAGGCGGAGGGAAGAGACCCCGCCTGAGCCGGGAGTTCCAGCTCTGAGGAAACGCGGGCTCTGTTCAGCGCGCAGTGGGTGGGACCGCTCTGGCCCGAGGCCTTCCGGGAGGGAGCGGGGCGGCGGGGAAGGGAGCCGCCAGGAGCGCAGGGCCCCGTCGGGGGTCCTGGAGGGGCGGCCCGGCCTGGGGGCCACGCCCATTGTGGCCGCAGCCCAGGCCTTTTTCCTGGAATCCTACACAAAAAAATTAGAAAGATACACAGTCTATAGTAAATACTCACAAATGATTGTTGCTGCTGTGCTCACTATTCTATTAAAGGTGTAAAATCCATAAAACACTTTAAGTTCAAAATTAAATGTGAATTTTTACCTTTCTAATTATGTCTCTGATATTCACAGTTGTGGTTAATGAATCAGAGACTGTGGCATCACTAGTTAAAAATCAGCTTGTTAAAAAAATAGAACTCAGGCCCACCGGACCTACTGAATCACAAGCTGCACTTTTACAATCTCCCCAGTGTACTCGTGTACCCATGAATAGTTGAAAGGTACATTTCTACCTCGACAGGTCTTTTCTCTATGAGAAATACACACATTTTATCCAGTTTGATATAAATAAAACACTCAAAAATGCATATGCCTGTGTTGAAACCATCATTTTATCATTTCTTTTCCAGACAAGTATAGTCTCTATACTGGTTTTGTGGATCACATGCCATACTCTTTTCTTGTAGTTAGAAATAAGGTAGAGAAAGTTACTTTGTAAAAAAAAATATATATATATATATATATATATATATATATATATATATATATATATATATATATATGTATTAGTGGATAATTGAAGAGACTCTTCTAAATTAAAACCTTCTCTTAACTTGCTGTTTTCTTCTTGGGTCATATTATGAACTCTTCCCGTGGCCACATGGCATGTGTACGTTTAATTTCAGGGACTGCTGACATTCCAGGATGTGGCCATAGATTTCTGTCAAGAGGAGTGAGAATGCCTGGACCAAGATCAATGAGAATTGTACAGGGATGTGATGTTATAGAAGTATAGGAACCTGCTCTCCTTGGGTGAGGATACCTTCCTTCCAGAATTCCTTATCCAACCACAGGGTTTGGAGTCCTTCATTTGTAGACTATCTCCTGGAATCTTCTGCTTCCTACAATAGGGTTTCAGATTGCAACGTTTCAGGAAAGATTGGGAGTTTGTGGGTATAATTTTTCTTATTCTTTTAAAATTGCAGCCTCCCTTTTAATATACTTTGTAACTGCTTGGGATGTGTCTATATGAACTGTGTACTATATGCTTCTGTTATAGTCCTTACAATATTTTATTGCCTTATTTTCTCTAACAATTTTCCATGGATTCTTTGGGCTTAAGGTATATTAAAAGGGAGACTGCGAATCTGGGACTTCCCTGGTGATGCAGTGATTAAGAATTCGCCTGCCAATGCAGGGGACCCGGTTCGATCCCCGGTCCGGGAAGATCTCACGTGCCACGGAACAACTAAGCCATTGGGCCACAACTACTGAGTCTGCACGCCACAACTACTGAAGCAGGTGTGTCTTGAGCCCATGCGCCATTGATTTTTGGGAGAATAAAACCGCTTCTGAGTGATTAACATTTAGGCCAGCTAGTCAAAATGCTTTATCACCTGTTCTTCTAAAACACTGGTCAATGGAACAAGTTTTCCTAGGGATAACAGTGTAATTGTATTCTGGAGTTCATATGGGCAATATGGTTTATGACCTTGATGCTGGATCATGACATTTCAACGGTATAACTGCTATTAATTGTCTGTTTGTTCAACGATTAAAGTCTCACGTGATCTGAGTTCAGACTGGAGTCATCCTGGTTGGTTTCTGTCTATTGCAGATTTCTTCCAGTATGAAAGGACAAGAGCAATACGGCTTCCTTTACAAAATGTCTTCAAACTACATGATGATATAATCTACATTCAATTAATTTATACATACCCTACTGTAGAACAGGGTTCGTTACGCTGGCAGAGCCCGGTAATTATGTAAAACTGAAACTTTTTCTGCACTGGTTCAAGTCCTCTTCCTAAGAATATGTTTATAATCAACATTCTTTCACAAATTACCCAATTTAATTCACCATAGCATTCCTCAAATTAACCAAATGGAAAATCCTAGGCTATATACAAATCCAGAAAGGGCCAAAAATCATCAGCCCCCATGGATGATTACAACCCATTGCTGAGGCATTCAAATTACTTATTAAAGAACCACTATGTCCATCAACATCATCAATTTATATATTATTGCCCCAATGCTAGCCATAACCCTGCCTCTCACAACATGAATTCCTCTTCCCATATCTTATCCACTAATTAGTATAAATGTAGGCATATTATTTCTATTAGCCATATCACACCTAGCCATTTATTCCATCCTCAGATCTGGATGAACTTCACATTCAAAATACTCACTCACTGGAGCTCCAGGAACAATAGCACAGAGGATCATCTCATATGAAGTAATGTAGCAGTTATTCTATTCTCAGTCTTACTGGTAAATGGATCATTTACACTTTCAACAGTAATTACTACACAAGAACACCTATGACTAATTTTCTCCTGACCCCTACCCAGAATTTGATTATCTCCGCAGTAGCAGAAATCCAGTGAAGCCCCACTTGATTTATCAGAAGTAGAATCAAAACCTGTACATGTCTTCAATGTAGAAAATGTAGCAGGCCCATTCACCGCGTCCTTCCTAGAGAATATGTCAATTTCCCTATAATAAACGTTTCCACAGCAATCTATTTTTAGGAGCATTCGACAATCCCTAGGTGCCAGAATTATAGATTCTTTCATCTTGTAAATATAGTTTTCTTTAAAAAATAATTTTTATAGTTTTACTACCTTTAAACAAAATGTACTCCATTGCTGTGGAATATTCCTTCATAGGAGCGTGCATGGTTCATTTCTGCATCCGTCTGTGATGGCCTTCAGGTTCCTTCAGGTTTGGCTCGGGTGGCTGCCAGTCCATGTCCGTGTGTCCTGGTGCAGGTCTGGTGGGTTTGTGTTCAACTGGGAGGAGCACTGTGGGTCTCTGTGCACGGACTTCGCTATCTGAGGCCCGATTGCTTCAGAAGTGGTTGCATCCCCCCGTTGCGTACCAGGCTTTCCATTGCTCCACATTCTGCTGATATTTGATACTATGTCTTTCATGTCTGCCATTCTGGTAGGTGTATGCACAGTATTCTTCTTATGGCTTTAATCCCTCTGTTGTTAGTGAAGTTGTGCCTCTTGTGGTATTCATGGACTATTTCCTGTTGTTTTTGGAAAAGTTTTAAAAATTGTGGTCTGGTACACATAACATAAAATGTACTATCTTAACCATTTTTAAGTGCACATTTCAGGGTCGGGAAGTAATTCACACTGTTGTGCAAACCAGACCACCATCATCCTCCAGAACTTTTTCATCTTGCAAAATTGAAACAGTCCCCATTAAACACTCACTCCCCATTGTCCCTCCCTCAGCCTCTGGCCCTCAACATCCTACTTTATGTCTCTATATTTCCGACTGCTCTAGGGGCCTTGTATGAGTGGATCAAGCACTGTTTGTTTTTTTGTGTCTAGCTTACATCACTGAGCATAATGCCCTCAAGGTTCATCCCTGCTGCATCCTGTGTCAGAATTGACTTCCTTTTTAGGCTGAATAGCATTCCCTTCTATTGATGGACCGTGTTTTTCTTCTCCATTCTTCCATTAGTGGACACATGTAATATCTACATTCATTTCTGCTGTCATAATATTTGTGGAATAAAATCAGAAAGTCCTATGAATCAAAAGTCATTTGCCATTAACTTTTTTCTTAAACTTTTTGTTGTGGAAAACATCAAGGCTAAGAAAAGGGAAAAATACATGTCAGCTTCACTTGTGTTCAGGAATTAATGCTTTACGGATTCACTTTATTCCCTGTGTGTGTGCTATGCGTGTGCATGTGCCTGTTTGCATAAATATGCTGTGCATGTGGATAGGTATGTGAACTTGCACACATTAGTGTGTGCATGGGCATATGGGTGCATGTGTGTTCACATGCTAGTGTGTGAATATATTTGTGCTGTGCACGTGCATATGTTTGTGTGTGTGCTGTGCCTGCCTGTGCGCACACCTGTGTGTTTGCTGGAACCACTTGCAAGTTGGCTGCAGACTGAATTGTGCCCCAGATATATCCGCACGCAGCTGCTCTAACAATCCTGAGTAGCCACGTAAAGGTCACAGATCTCAGGGATTTAAATGGATGGAGCAGGATATCCTGACACAGAGTTTGTCTTCCAATGACTGTCACTGTCTCAGTAACATCCTTCACACCTTCTTTAAGCCGCATTCAGGGTCCAGTTTAGACTCCCATTACATTCAGTCACCTGTCCTAGGTCCCCTAAAGCAACAATGTCACCGTTGGAGAGCCCGGCCAAGGCTGGGGGTGCCCCTCCTCTTTGCCTGGCCTCCAGGCCCTGCCCTTGGCTCCTGTTTTCTCATATCTCAGCCAGGCCCCGACTTGGATCGGGCCACCACCTCTTTCCTCACAGGGTCTCATCACCCAGTCAAGGGGGTTCATTCTCCCCAAACACAGCATCAGGAGTTGGGGGCTAACAGTCCCCACTGGGTCTCCTTCATGTGAGACCCTGTGCTGTTGAAAGAGCAGTCACCCTGCCCTCGGGGGCGGGGAACTGGGGGACGACATGCGGCCCACGATAGGCAGGCGGGTCTCCGGGTGGGGCGAGCCAGTTTGCAAGGAGTTCCGCGGTGGGTTCTCCTCTCCAACGGCTTCTGTGCCCCTACCTCTCCCCGTGCCTCCCCTCGAAGACAGCGCGGTGCCCGGGTTGGGAACCATGGGAGCCGTCAGCCACTGCCCCCTCTACACACACACACACACACGCACACGCACACGCACACGCACACGCTGCAGGGAAGCAGGACCTGAGTGCAGGGCTCTCAGCGGCCCTGAGCGCCCCGCCCGGAATCGGCCAGCCGAATGGACAGACCGGATCTCTCGGCCCGGACCATGCAGGACTCTCCTGACCTGGCTTGCAGTGTGGCCGCCTCCTTCTGGAAGCCTGGGAGGCTGGAATCAGGCCACTTCTTGTCTGTCCTGGCAGCAGACTGGGCTGCACTCTAAGAAGTTCGTGGCTCGCCCGTGGATCCTGACCATCAGGTGGCCAGAGAAATTGGGAACATTTCTGTTTTACCTGTTGAAATGTTTAATGACAAAGATTTTGTTCAGTTTCCTGATGTGGGTGTCCAAAGATGAGAGACCCATGTGTGTGATCTGTACCCCCTATGAGATCAGCCCTAAGCTAGTTTAAACATGATCAAGTTGTGTCTACATGGTAGATTTAGACCTCTGCATGTCCTGTCTACTGATTATGTTTAGAGCTGACCATGTGTTGTCTATAATAAGAAGATTTAGACCTGACCATGTTCTGTGTACGCTAGGACTATGGGGACCTGGGTAGAGACCCGGCCTGGCCTCAGTACTGGGAAGCTCCGTGCCTGCATCTGAATGTCAGTGCTTAGATGTCTGGGGTCTGGAGCTGAGGTGGGCTTGTCTACGTAACAGCCTCTCTTCTGAGTGTGGTGACCTGGTCCTCCCAAGGGTCAGTGCTATGGTCGGGGCCTTAGTCTTAATCCCTGCAAGGTTCACCTTCCCTGGGGCTCATGGAGAATCCTCAGGAGGACTACCTGGCAATAATTCCAATTTACCAGCACGTGCATGGTGCATAGGGAAGCAGGTTTAGCTGCTGAATTGATTGCAGGGCACGCAGATCGGGCAAAAGGCCGATGGGTGACAGCTGAGGCTGCTGCTGAGCTCTCCCTCCAGTCTACCGTCCCTACGCAGCAGAGTCCAGAGCTGCCCCTCGGCTTTCAGCCCTGCTGTCCTGTATGTTTTCTCAACATGTAAGTGAGACGAGAAAGGACTGAGCATGCCAGCACCAGGGTCGTGTGTTCAACTCTAGTATGAAAGCTGTACAAACAGTTAAAATCACACAGAACCAAAGTGAGGAGAGGAGGACTCCTCTGGGACAAGTGTGGGGAAAGGAGACACACCTGACACTTTTTCCCATCCCAGGAGGTCCCAGGGACCCAGCTTGTTTCCACATTGGGGGAGCCCCCTGCAGAGCCATGGTGTCCTGACCAAGGGGACGTGTGACCCCAGGTGCAGGGTCTGGGGAGGTGAGGTCACCCTGGGACTGTGGACATGTGACCCAGGTGGAGGGCTCTGGGGAGGAGGGTCACCCTGGTGAGTGTGGATGTGTGGCCCCAGGTATAGGGTGCGGGGACTGTGTGGGTCTCACCATACCTGCATGGGTCAGGATCACATGGATGGGGAGACCGCATATGCGCTCTTTGCCTGCAGTGTGTCCTGTCCCCTTTGAGATTTCCAACCTCTGCATTAAGGGTGTTGTCCTGATTAACCTGTGGTTCCTTTTCTTCTCTTCATCTTGTCACAATCATATGAGGTCAGGCATGTTTGAGTGGGTTGCTGCTCTGTGTTCCGGTGAGTGACAACACTTGGTGGTGTCGTATTAATACTATAGCATATCATATGTCTAATCTATGGGGGTCACCACTGCCTGGGTCCCCCTGGACAGAGGTCAGGTGAGCACAGACTAGCCCCCCCTATGAATGGTCTCCCACGTGCTCTGTGAGGGTACCGTGATGGCCCCTAAGGTACGGGACTGTGTCTGGGCCTCCGACATTTGTGATGAAGGGGAGTCGAAATGGAATCTCAATTAACAAGACATTATTTTAAGAATTTATTTTAAGTGAAATAAAACACACGTCACATACCCTTTACCATCATCACCATTTTAAGTGCACGTTTCTGAGGCATCAGATAGATTCACTTTCTCGTGGAGCCATCACCACCATCAGTAGAACTTTTCGTCCTGCAAAACCAAAATTCCACAACCATGAAAGTCTCATTCCCCATTCCCTCCCACTGCCCCTGGCACCGATATCCACTTCAGTCCCTGAGTTGTCGACTGCAGGGCACCCACTGGAGTGGAATCCTGCAGTGTTTGCTGACGGGTCATTTTGGAAGAGCTGACTTTCAGTCTGAAGCTCTGCCTGTTCGCATCTGAAGAATCTGCATTTAAGGAGAGGGTGTATGAGGAAGGGGGTGTATGCGGGACAAAGGTGTCCGGGGTGCAGGTGAGCCAGGACCTGACCAGCTGCCTTTTGGGTCCTCTGGTCCCATCTCTTGGTCTGTGCCTCATCTGCATCATCACTGTCCCCGCTGGCACCGCTGGGGTGTTGTTGTCTGAGTGAGAGTCCCCTGGTGTCCCTGCTCTCCTCCCCTCCTCCTGCTGGTTGGGGAGGGAACTGCTTGCTGTGTGGTCTCTACTCCTGAGGCATGAAGGACCCTGTAGCATGGACCTGCAGAGTGTGGGGTGTGGTCCCAAGAGCATGGGGCCCACATAGGACACGACATCGGGCCGTGACAAGTGCTAGGGCTGCCTCATCACTGACAGGGAATGTTGCCCAGATCCTGCTCCAGAGGGCGTGGTGGGTGGCCTGGGACCCTAGAGGCCCCATTCCTATACTGGAGCTTGGAGAGTGCATCCCCATGGGCTGCAGATTCACCCCATATCTCAGACATATCCCTCTGTCCTGTCTTTGAACTCAGGAAAACGAGCTCTCTTGTCCACAACATAGGCCTGGTCCTGTTGATATTAGGATTCTTTAAGTTAGGCGTCCTGGGATAGCAGCTTCTTTTAGGCCTGAGAAGGAACAACTCCGGAGTGTACAACAATTTCAGATGAAACTAATATTCAATGACTATCCCTAACTACTCGGTTGTTGACTTCTATTAGTCATTATTCTCCTGGTTTTAGCTCTGATGTGGGGATTACAGAGGAGTCAACATTTAAATCTTCGTAATCTGTGTATTTGTAGCTTCAGTATCGTTACGGACCCATAGTTTTTTATGGTTTGGGAAGAGTTATTGATTTCATGTATCATGTAAAGGATTCACAATGATGATAGGGCAATTAAGATTACAATAATAGCTAGTAAATTGTTCACATTTTCTCTACCTGTGCATCTATTGTATGCATATGAGTTTAGATGTCAATATTAATGAAATGATATAGAGGACTAGAGAACTTATTTTAAAAATCACTATTAATGTGTGATGAAGAAAATGTAAAAGTTCTTCCATAATCGGTGATGTTGTATCTTGAGAGCCTAGATGAAATTGATATGCCTTAGTCATATACAGGATTTTAGCCTATCATTTAACTTTGACAAAGCTACATCACTTTTTACTTTTATCTCATTTATTGAGGAAGACATAATTGTTATGGTGTTGGCTTGAAACTGGTTGAAAAGGACTTGAGTCCTTCCTTATTTTACATTTACATAGGTAGGATCTTGAAACGTAGGATATGGTGGAGGACATCCGTGTAACCATTCTAGGTTAGGAGTAGCAATTTCCACTGCTAAGACATCTTGTTTAGACACAAATGCTTTTCAAAGTATGAAGATTATTAGCATTACTGCTGCTACTGAGATGAATGAGCCTAAAGACAAAATATTTCATGTTGTGTGTGCCTCAGGGTACTCAGACTAACGTAGTGACATCCCTGAGAGGCCACGAAAGTGCTGCAGGAAGTCATATTTACGACTACAAATATACTTGTGAAGTGAATTTTTGCTCATGCTGAGTTAACTGTATAACCTGAGAATAGTGGGAATCAGTGTAGAAAGCCTCCTATAATAGTGAAGACTGCTCCCATGGACATTAGGTCATGGAAGTGTGCTACTACATAGTATGTATCCTGAAGGACAATGTCTGGGGATGAGTTGACTAAGATGATTCCTGTCAAACCACCTACTGTAAAAAGAAAAACTAAAGCCTAAAACTCATAATATAGTGGGAGGTCATATAGTATGACCTCCGTGAACAGTTGCTAACCAGGGACTTCCCTGGTGACGCAGTGGTTAAGAATTCGTCTGCCAATGCAGGGAACACGGGTTCGAGCCCTTGTCTGGGAAGATCCCACATGCCGCGGAGCAAAAAGCCCGTGTGCCACAACTACTGAGCCTGCCCTCTAGAGCCTGCAAGCCACAACTACTGAAGCCCACGCGCCTAGAGGCCGTGCTCTGCAACAAGAGAAGCCACTGCAATGAAAGGGCCGCACACCGCAACGAAGAGTACCTGCCGCTCACCGCAACCAGAGAAAGCCCATGCGCAGCAACCAAGACCCAACTCAGCCAAAAAAAAAAAAAAAAAAGAAAAAGAAAAATTAAATAAAGAGTTGCTAATCAGCTAGATACTTTTACTCCTGTAGGGATAGAAGTAATTACGGTAGCTGATGCAAAGTATGCTCTTGAGTCCACAGCTATCCCTATGGTAAACATATGATGGGTCCACAAGAGAACTCCTAAAAAACCAGTGGACATGACTCATACTATTCCCAGATAGCTGAAAGGCAATTTTTGTCCTAAATAGTATGTAATGCTATGTGAGTTTATAACAAACCCTGTTAGGCCATGAATACAGACTTCAGGGTGAGCAAAGTATCAAAAGAGGTGTTGGTATAGGATTCGGTCTCCTCCTGCAGGGTTAAAGAAAGTAGTGTTTAGATTTCTATCTCTTAACAGCATGACAATTCTGGCTGCTTGGACTGAGATTGGTAATTATAGTAATATGGCTATAGTTGGGGAAGATTAAACAAATAATGGTGTTTGGTATTGGGATATGACTGCTGGTTTTGTATTAAAGACTATAGTAATAAAAGTAATAATACCAAGAATTGAGGAGACACCTGCTAAATGTAAGGAGAAAACAGTTAGGTCGACAGAGGCTCCTGCATGGGCCAGATTGCAGGCTAGAGCTGCATACACCGTCCCACTGGTACCAGAACCAGCTTCTACTATTGGTGATATGAGTAGGAGTAAGAATGATGGGGGAAGTAGTCAAAAGTTTATATGATTTATTGGGGGAAATGCTACTTCAGGTGTCCGAGTTCTTAGTGGCCCAAGTCAGTTTTCAAAGCCTGCAATCATAACGGGTACAGCTATAAAGAAAATTATTACAAGTGCAGGGACTGTTATGACAACCTTACAGATTTGGGCATCTCCAAGTAGCGGTCCAGGTCAGCATAGCTCAGCCTGGATTAATATAATTAAGGTGCTGCCTGCTACTCCAGCTCAAGCACCAAATAGTAAATATAAAATGGCGATATCTTTGTGATTTGTTGAAAATAATCAGCAGTGTATGAACAGAGGTAAAACGACTGAGTTAGCATTAGACTGTAAATCTAAAGACAGAGATTGAGCCCTCTTTCTGGCAAACCCTGTGGTGAATCAACAAATTGAATTGTAACTTCAGAGAAGCAGCTTCAATTCTGCCAGTGATTATCCTGCCTTTTTTTTTTTTTTTCTTTTTTTCTTTCTCAAATGAAGGAGAAGTAGACTGAAGTCAGTTGACTAGAGGATTTGCCTGTTAACTAAAGTTTCCTGGGGTTAAAACTCATCAATCTCGTAAAGATTTGGCTTCAATACAGTGTTTGCTTTACATTCAATTGATGTAGAATAAAGTCTTGCAATCCTTATTTTTAGGAATTAAGTAAATTTCACTTGTTTAGGGTTTTGAAAGCTCTTGGTCTGAACTAACCTAAATTCCTAGTCCAGCACCGATAGAATGGGTGTTGTGTGTAGTAACCGTGTGGGTATTATGATTGGTAATGATAGGAAGGTTATTTCTTTGTATGTTCAAATTGTTTTGTGTTTGTGTTGTTTAATGAAGGGAATATAGTTAGTGATGTGGAGTATGTTAGCTGCAAGTAGAAATATATGCTGAGGACTGCTATGATGGTTATTAGTGTTGGTAGAATGATGTTGTCGTTTTTGTTATCTCTTGGATAATTATTCATTTGGGTAGAAAGCCTGATAGTGATGGGCGATGTCCTAATGATACTATAATGGTGAGGAAAATGATTGTGATGGGAGGTGTTTTATCTCATGTGTGTGATAATGATACTCTTGTAGTACATGATCTGGGCATAAATAAGAAGAAGATAGTGTTGTTATGATATAAATTAGTATGTTTAGGATTGTTATAATCTGAATATACATTATAATAGCTGTTATTCATCCTATATGGGCAATTGATGAGGAGGGTGTAATATTTTCCAGGTGAGTATGGCGAAGTCTGCCTCAGCCTCCAGCTATGATTTATAATATCACTATGATTAATAGTATATTTAGGTTGATAGAAGGTGACCTGTGGTATAAAACTGATAGGGGTGCAATTTTGTCATGTTGATAGCATCAGGTCTGCTGTTCATGGGATGCCTCGTGTGACTTCAGGCACTCAGAAGTGAAATGGGGAAAGTCCTACTTTTGTGACAAGGGCGATTGTCATGAGGGTGGATGCTGCTGGATTAAAGATTCTTGTTATTCATTGTGCTCTTTGACCAGAGTATATTAGATTAATGATAATAGCCATTATAAGTAGTATTGATGTGGTGGACTGTTTTAGGAAATATTTGTTGGATGCTTCTGTAGCTTATGGGTTCATGTTTTTTATTAGAATGGGGATACCATTAACCAGTGTGAGCTTGTTATACAATTATATTTCCTGAGAAAATGGTCAGTAGAATGATGGTAAAAACAATGAGAGTTTATTAGCACAGGAAGGATATACAAAAATATTTTGGGGGTATGGGCCTGAAGCTTACTTAGAGAATTTTACTATATAGCATGTGGTGTAATGTGGTAGGTAGCATGGAGAATGTAAAATTATTAGGAAGAATTCAATTCCAGGAATAAGAGCATTGAAACCTCTGTGATTTACTCTATCAAAGTAACTCTTTTGTCAGACATATTTCTTAAATTTGTGGTGGGTTGCCTGGTATGATGACAATTAGTGAAAACTCTCATATACATAGGGTTAATGTTAGTCGTAAAATACTTTTTATAAGAGATGTATGCGTTGATCATATCAAAATTGTAGGTAGGAGGCTCAAATTCATAGAAAGGAGATTGTTAGATGTGTTTAATGATGACTTGGTCTGTATATAATTCTGGCACCTAGGGATTGTCGAATGCTCCTAAAAATAGATTGCTGTGGAAATGTTTATTATAGGGAAATTGACATATTCTCTAGGAGGGACGGGGTGAATGGGCCTGCTACATTTTCTACATTGAAGACATATACAGGTTTTGATGCTACTTACGTTTAATCAAGTGGGGCTTCGTTGGATTTCGGCTACTGCGGAGATAATCAAATTCTGGGTAGGGGTCAGGAGAAAATTAGTCATAGGTGTTCTTGTGTAATAATTACTGTTGAAAGTGTAAATGATCCATTTATCAGTAAGACTGAGAATAGAATAACTGCTACATTACTTCATATGAGATGATTGTCTGTGCTATTGCTCCTAGAGCTCCAGTGAGTGAGTATTTTGAATGTGAAGTTCATCCAGATCTGAGGATGGAGTAAATGGCTAGGTGTGATATGGCTAATAGAAATAACATGCCTACATTTATATTAATTAGTGGATAAGATATGGGAAGAGGAATTCATGTTGTGAGAGCCAGGGTTAAGGCTAGCATTGGGGTTAAGGCTAGCAAGAGAAGCCACCGCAATGAGAAACCCGCGCACCGCAACAAAGAGTAGCCCCCGCTTGCCGCAACTAGGCAAAGCCTGCGCATAGCAACGAAGACCCAACGCAGCCAAAAACAAATTAATTAATTAATTAGTTAACTATTTTAAACAAAAGTACTATATCCTTCTGTACAGCTTCTCTGGGAAGAACAGAGAGATGGCGTAGGAGAGTGAGAAAGACCAATATTTAGTGCACATCTCTCATGCAGCTGCTCTGCTGGCTCAGAGAGATTTATCCCCACTTTACAAAGGAGGAAATAATCTCAGAGAGGTTTAGTAATTTTCCCAAAGCCAAACAGCTATGGAGTGGCAGAACCAAGATCTGAACCAAGTCTGTTACCTTCAAAGCCTAAGTCCTCATCACAACAAAACTCAATTAATATTTACATTTATCGAATTACATTGCAACCTGGGGAGTTCTTGGCACAATCCTGAATAAGAGTGAGAAAGAAAGAAATAGCATTGTTCCTACAGTCAACCCAAATTTTTGGAGCAGCTGCTAGATGCCTGGCCCTTTTTGGGGTTCAGCAGTGGTCAAGACAGGAAGAGTCCTGCTTTCATGAACCACGTAGTGGGGAGGAGAGACGGGTGCAACTTGGGTGAGGGATTTCACCTTGCTGGACCTCTGTTTTGTCATCTGGAAAATGGGATGGGTGTTCCTCATTTTCTGGGATTGTCCAGCCCTCACATTCTCTGATTCCATAAGAAGCATTTGTTTTCCTGTTTCTTTAAAATTCATTCAGGCCGTGAGCTGTGATGAATGTTGTTAGCTGCTCCCCAAATCACTCTATTCCCACCCTTTTCCTGTGATCAGGTCTTTCCCGAAACATGACTCACAGTCAGTCAAGTCACAGAACCTAAGGGGCACCCAGCAGAAAAATTCCAACCCTTGCTTCCCAGGAGCTCTGCGGTCTACCTGCCAGGTAAACTTAACTCACCTGGCACAAGGTGGCCATCCCTGGTTTCACATCAACATGATCTCAGGCACAAACCTCCTTGTCTTTCCATTTTGTCTTTAAGTTACTTGTTGAAACAACTGCACAAATATGACACAGATATAAAATCAGGCATCTTCTGCCCCCAGTGCCTACTAATAAATGATTTTCTGCCACTTTAATGATAAAGATAGAACATTTCAACATTCTGCTACCCTTATTATTTGTCATTTTTGTTGATATTTCTATTGACTACATCTTTCAATATTTTAACAATGGAACATTTATTTAGGGTGTTCCAGACCCAGCCTTTAGTGGTAAAGGTTTCGTTGTTATATTTCTATTATGTTTCCTTTCAAAATCATTATCCTATTTAAATGGATTAAGTCAATTCTATAGGCATTTATCTTATGATATTGATGAAATTGATACATAGAGGGCAGTAGTACAAGTTGATTGGACTTGAGAACCTCTATTAGCACAGTTAAGTATAAATATTATCTATATGTAAACCAAAGTACAGGCCGAGTGAGATTCTCTGACTTTTTTCCACTGTCTGCCCCTCAAGCCTGTGAGAAATGGACTAGTTCTTGCCCTATCAGTAAACAAAGGATGTCACAGTCTTCAGCACTTGCAGCCCTCCAATGTGAGCCGGCGGGCCCTGAGGCACTCAGGATATGCAAATACAGAATGCAGGCCCCAGAGAGCTGAGGTGCATATCAAAGGAAGGAATTCAGTGAGCCCAGGCAAAGAAAAGCGCCGCATTCCTCACCTTGGGAGAGCTGGTTTTCCTTAGTTAACAATCACCTTTGGATGTTCCCCATTACCTGCGCCAGTTCCCTGCCCTGTCCCCTCCCCCCGGTACTTTAGCTCAGGGAGGAAGGAGCGCAGAGGGACTCGGCTGAATAAGGGGCCTGCGCGCCTCGGGAGGAGTTTTCAGCCGCTTTCTCCGCAGTCGGGAAGAGGGCGCTGACGCTGCAGCCGGACCCTGCGCCTGCCTTGCCCCGTTTCCCCTCAGGACGCTCAGGCCGACCCCCTCCTCACGCCCACCAGGCCTCGCGAGCCAGGACGAGGGCAGGGGCGAGAGGACGGACCGAAGTTCCCGGGGACCAGACGCTGGAGGCCGCTCTTTCTGCACAGCAGCGACGGGTGGCAGCGAACCCCTGCCCCTCAGAAGCTGGTCTTGTGCTGCCTCCCGGGCACCGGACCAGGCGGAGGGTCGGCGCCCACTTACCCGACCCGCCGTCCCCGCGACTGTCATGGCTTCGGCCGCCGGGGCACCTCCAGAGCCGGCAGCCTCAGTGAGGTCGCCCTCCCCTCGGGCTCCGGGGCAGTTCCGTGAAGGCGGAGGGAAGAGACCCCGCCTGAGCCGGGAGTTCCAGCTCTGAGGAAACGCGGGCTCTGTTCAGCGCGCAGTGGGTGGGACCGCTCTGGCCCGAGGCCTTCCGGGAGGGAGCGGGGCGGCGGGGGAGGGAGCCGCCAGGAGCGCAGGGCCCCGTCGGGGGTCCTGGAGGGGCGGCCCGGCCTGGGGGCCACGCCCATTGTGGCCGCAGCCCAGGCCTTTTTCCTGGAATCCTACACAAAAAAATTAGAAAGATACACAGTCTATAGTAAATACTCACAAATGATTGTTGCTGCTGTGCTCACTATTCTATTAAAGGTGTAAAATCCATAAAACACTTTAAGTTCAAAATTAAATGTGAATTTTTACCTTTCTAATTATGTCTCTGATATTCACAGTTGTGGTTAATGAATCAGAGACTGTGGCATCACTAGTTAAAAATCAGCTTGTTAAAAAAATAGAACTCAGGCCCACCGGACCTACTGAATCACAAGCTGCACTTTTACAATCTCCCCAGTGTACTCGTGTACCCATGAATAGTTGAAAGGTACATTTCTACCTCGACAGGTCTTTTCTCTATGAGAAATACACACATTTTATCCAGTTTGATATAAATAAAACACTCAAAAATGCATATGCCTGTGTTGAAACCATCATTTTATCATTTCTTTTCCAGACAAGTATAGTCTCTATACTGGTTTTGTGGATCACATGCCATACTCTTTTCTTGTAGTTAGAAATAAGGTAGAGAAAGTTACTTTGTAAAAAAAAAATATATATATATATATATATATATATATATATATATGTATTAGTGGATAATTGAAGAGACTCTTCTAAATTAAAACCTTCTCTTAACTTGCTGTTTTCTTCTTGGGTCATATTATGAACTCTTCCCGTGGCCACATGGCATGTGTACGTTTAATTTCAGGGACTGCTGACATTCCAGGATGTGGCCATAGATTTCTGTCAAGAGGAGTGAGAATGCCTGGACCAAGATCAATGGGAATTGTACAGGGATGTGATGTTATAGAAGTATAGGAACCTGCTCTCCTTGGGTGAGGATACCTTCCTTCCAGAATTCCTTATCCAACCACAGGGTTTGGAGTCCTTCATTTGTAGACTATCTCCTGGAATCTTCTGCTTCCTACAATAGGGTTTCAGATTGCAACGTTTCAGGAAAGATTGGGAGTTTGTGGGTATAATTTTTCTTATTCTTTTAAAATTGCAGCCTCCCTTTTAATATACTTTGTAACTGCTTGGGATGTGTCTATATGAACTGTGTACTATATGCTTCTGTTATAGTCCTTACAATATTTTATTGCCTTATTTTCTCTAACAATTTTCCATGGATTCTTTGGGCTTAAGGTATATTAAAAGGGAGACTGCGAATCTGGGACTTCCCTGGTGATGCAGTGATTAAGAATTCGCCTGCCAATGCAGGGGACCCGGTTCGATCCCCGGTCCGGGAAGATCTCACGTGCCACGGAACAACTAAGCCATTGGGCCACAACTACTGAGTCTGCACGCCACAACTACTGAAGCAGGTGTGTCTTGAGCCCATGTGCCATTTATTTTTGGGAGAATAAAACCGCTTCTGAGTGATTAAAATTTAGGCCAGCTAGTCAAAATGCTTTATCACCTGTTCTTCTAAAACACTGGTCAATGGAACAAGTTTTCCTAGGGATAACAGTGTAATTGTATTCTGGAGTTCATATGGGCAATATGGTTTATGACCTTGATGCTGGATCACGACATTTCAACGGTATAACTGCTATTAATTGTCTGTTTGTTCAACGATTAAAGTCTCACGTGATCTGAGTTCAGACTGGAGTCATCCTGGTTGGTTTCTGTCTATTGCAGATTTCTTCCAGTATGAAAGGACAAGAGCAATACGGCTTCCTTTACAAAATGTCTTCAAACTACATGATGATATAATCTACATTCAATTAATTTATACATACCCTACTGTAGAACAGGGTTCGTTACGCTGGCAGAGCCCGGTAATTATGTAAAACTGAAACTTTTTCTGCACTGGTTCAAGTCCTCTTCCTAAGAATATGTTTATAATCAACATTCTTTCACAAATTACCCAATTTAATTCACCATAGCATTCCTCAAATTAACCAAATGGAAAATCCTAGGCTATATACAAATCCAGAAAGGGCCAAAAATCATCAGCCCCCATGGATGATTACAACCCATTGCTGAGGCATTCAAATTACTTATTAAAGAACCACTATGTCCATCAACATCATCAATTTATATATTATTGCCCCAATGCTAGCCATAACCCTGCCTCTCACAACATGAATTCCTCTTCCCATATCTTATCCACTAATTAGTATAAATGTAGGCATATTATTTCTATTAGCCATATCACACCTAGCCATTTATTCCATCCTCAGATCTGGATGAACTTCACATTCAAAATACTCACTCACTGGAGCTCCAGGAACAATAGCACAGAGGATCATCTCATATGAAGTAATGTAGCAGTTATTCTATTCTCAGTCTTACTGGTAAATGGATCATTTACACTTTCAACAGTAATTACTACACAAGAACACCTATGACTAATTTTCTCCTGACCCCTACCCAGAATTTGATTATCTCCGCAGTAGCAGAAATCCAGTGAAGCCCCACTTGATTTAACAGAAGTAGAATCAAAATCTGTACATGTCTTCAATGTAGAAAATGTAGCAGGCCCATTCACCGCGTCCTTCCTAGAGAATATGTCAATTTCCCTATAATAAACGTTTCCACAGCAATCTATTTTTAGGAGCATTCGACAATCCCTAGGTGCCAGAATTATAGATTCTTTCATCTTGTAAATATAGTTTTCTTTAAAAAATAATTTTTATAGTTTTACTACCTTTAAACAAAATGTACTCCATTGCTGTGGAATATTCCTTCATAGGAGCGTGCATGGTTCATTTCTGCATCCGTCTGTGATGGCCTTCAGGTTCCTTCAGGTTTGGCTCCTGTGGCTGCCAGTCCATGTCCGTGTGTCCTGGTGCAGGTCTGGTGGGTTTGTGTTCAACTGGGAGGAGCACTGTGGGTCTCTGTGCACGGACTTCGCTATCTGAGGCCCGATTGCTTCAGAAGTGGTTGCATCCCCCCGTTGCGTACCAGGCTTTCCATTGCTCCACATCCTGCTGATATTTGATACTATGTCTTTCATGTCTGCCATTCTGGTAGGTGTATGCACAGTATTTTTCTTATGGCTTTAATCCCTCTGTTGTTAGTGAAGTTGTGCCTCTTGTGGTATTCATGGACTATTTCCTGTTGTTTTTGGAAAAGTTTTAAAAATTGTGGTCTGGTACACATAACATAAAATGTACTATCTTAACCATTTTTAAGTGCACATTTCAGGGTCGGGAAGTAATTCACACTGTTGTGCAAACCTGACCACCATCATCCTCCAGAACTTTTTCATCTTGCAAAATTGAAACAGTCCCCATTAAACACTCACTCCCCATTGTCCCTCCCTCAGCCTCTGGCCCTCAACATCCTACTTTATGTCTCTATATTTCCGACTGCTCTAGGGGCCTTGTATGAGTGGATCAAGCACTGTTTGTTTTTTTGTGTCTAGCTTACATCACTGAGCATAATGCCCTCAAGGTTCATCCCTGCTGCATCCTGTGTCAGAATTGACTTCCTTTTTAGGCTGAATAGCATTCCCTTCTATTGATGGACCGTGTTTTTCTTCTCCATTCTTCCATTAGTGGACACATGTAATATCTACATTCATTTCTGCTGTCATAATATTTGTGGAATAAAATCAGAAAGTCCTATGAATCAAAAGTCATTTGCCATTAACTTTTTTCTTAAACTTTTTGTTGTGGAAAACATCAAGGCTAAGAAAAGGGAAAAATACATGTCAGCTTCACTTGTGTTCAGGAATTAATGCTTTACGGATTCACTTTATTCCCTGTGTGTGTGCTATGCGTGTGCATGTGCCTGTTTGCATAAATATGCTGTGCATGTGGATAGGTATGTGAACTTGCACACATTAGTGTGTGCATGGGCATATGGGTGCATGTGTGTTCACATGCTAGTGTGTGAATATATTTGTGCTGTGCACGTGCATATGTTTGTGTGTGTGCTGTGCCTGCCTGTGCGCACACCTGTGTGTTTGCTGGAACCACTTGCAAGTTGGCTGCAGACTGAATTGTGCCCCAGATATATCCGCACGCAGCTGCTCTAACAATCCTGAGTAGCCACGTAAAGGTCACAGATCTCAGGGATTTAAATGGATGGAGCAGGATATCCTGACACAGAGTTTGTCTTCCAATGACTGTCACTGTCTCAGTAACATCCTTCACACCTTCTTTAAGCCGCATTCAGGGTCCAGTTTAGACTCCCATTACATTCAGTCACCTGTCCTAGGTCCCCTAAAGCAACAATGTCACCGTTGGAGAGCCCGGCCAAGGCTGGGGGTGCCCCTCCTCTTTGCCTGGCCTCCAGGCCCTGCCCTTGGCTCCTGTTTTCTCATATCTCAGCCAGGCCCCGACTTGGATCGGGCCGCCACCTCTTTCCTCACAGGGTCTCATCACCCAGTCAAGGGGGTTCATTCTCCCCAAACACAGCATCAGGAGTTGGGGGCTAACAGTCCCCACTGGGTCTCCTTCATGTGAGACCCTGTGCTGTTGAAAGAGCAGTCACCCTGCCCTCGGGGGCGGGGGACTGGGGGACGACATGCGGCCCACGATAGGCAGGCGGGTCTCCGGGTGGGGCGAGCCAGTTTGCAAGGAGTTCCGCGGTGGGTTCTCCTCTCCAACGGCTTCTGTGCCCCTACCTCTCCCCGTGCCTCCCCTCGAAGACAGCGCGGTGCCCGGGTTGGGAACCATGGGAGCCGTCAGCCACTGCCCCCTCTACACACACACACACACACGCACACGCACACGCACACGCACACGCTGCAGGGAAGCAGGACCTGAGTGCAGGGCTCTCAGCGGCCCTGAGCGCCCCGCCCGGAATCGGCCAGCCGAATGGACAGACCGGATCTCTCGGCCCGGACCGTGCAGGACTCTCCTGACCTGGCTTGCAGTGTGGCCGCCTCCTTCTGGAAGCCTGGGAGGCTGGAATCAGGCCACTTCTTGTCTGTCCTGGCAGCAGACTGGGCTGCACTCTAAGAAGTTCGTGGCTCGCCCGTGGATCCTGACCATCAGGTGGCCAGAGAAATTGGGAACATTTCTGTTTTACCTGTTGAAATGTTTAATGACAAAGATTTTGTTCAGTTTCCTGATGTGGGTGTCCAAAGATGAGAGACCCATGTGTGTGATCTGTACCCCCTATGAGATCAGCCCTAAGCTAGTTTAAACATGATCAAGTTGTGTCTACATGGTAGATTTAGACCTCTGCATGTCCTGTCTACTGATTATGTTTAGAGCTGACCATGTGTTGTCTATAATAAGAAGATTTAGACCTGACCATGTTCTGTGTACGCTAGGACTATGGGGACCTGGGTAGAGACCCGGCCTGGCCTCAGTACTGGGAAGCTCCGTGCCTGCATCTGAATGTCAGTGCTTAGATGTCTGGGGTCTGGAGCTGAGGTGGGCTTGTCTACGTAACAGCCTCTCTTCTGAGTGTGGTGACCTGGTCCTCCCAAGGGTCAGTGCTATGGTCGGGGCCTTAGTCTTAATCCCTGCAAGGTTCACCTTCCCTGGGGCTCATGGAGAATCCTCAGGAGGACTACCTGGCAATAATTCCAATTTACCAGCACGTGCATGGTGCATAGGGAAGCAGGTTTAGCTGCTGAATTGATTGCAGGGCACGCAGATCGGGCAAAAGGCCGATGGGTGACAGCTGAGGCTGCTGCTGAGCTCTCCCTCCAGTCTACCGTCCCTACGCAGCAGAGTCCAGAGCTGCCCCTCGGCTTTCAGCCCTGCTGTCCTGTATGTTTTCTCAACATGTAAGTGAGACGAGAAAGGACTGAGCATGCCAGCACCAGGGTCGTGTGTTCAACTCTAGTATGAAAGCTGTACAAACAGTTAAAATCACACAGAACCAAAGTGAGGAGAGGAGGACTCCTCTGGGACAAGTGTGGGGAAAGGAGACACACCTGACACTTTTTCCCATCCCAGGAGGTCCCAGGGACCCAGCTTGTTTCCACATTGGGGGAGCCCCCTGCAGAGCCATGGTGTCCTGACCAAGGGGACGTGTGACCCCAGGTGCAGGGTCTGGGGAGGTGAGGTCACCCTGGGACTGTGGACATGTGACCCAGGTGGAGGGCTCTGGGGAGGAGGGTCACCCTGGTGAGTGTGGATGTGTGGCCCCAGGTATAGGGTGCGGGGACTGTGTGGGTCTCACCATACCTGCATGGGTCAGGATCACATGGATGGGGAGACCGCATATGCGCTCTTTGCCTGCAGTGTGTCCTGTCCCCTTTGAGATTTCCAACCTCTGCATTAAGGGTGTTGTCCTGATTAACCTGTGGTTCCTTTTCTTCTCTTCATCTTGTCACAATCATATGAGGTCAGGCATGTTTGAGTGGGTTGCTGCTCTGTGTTCCGGTGAGTGACAACACTTGGTGGTGTCGTATTAATACTATAGCATATCATATGTCTAATCTATGGGGGTCACCACTGCCTGGGTCCCCCTGGACAGAGGTCAGGTGAGCACAGACTAGCCCCCCCTATGAATGGTCTCCCACGTGCTCTGTGAGGGTACCGTGATGGCCCCTAAGGTACGGGACTGTGTCTGGGCCTCCGACATTTGTGATGAAGGGGAGTCGAAATGGAATCTCAATTAACAAGACATTATTTTAAGAATTTATTTTAAGTGAAATAAAACACACGTCACATACCCTTTACCATCATCACCATTTTAAGTGCACGTTTCTGAGGCATCAGATAGATTCACTTTCTCGTGGAGCCATCACCACCATCAGTAGAACTTTTCGTCCTGCAAAACCAAAATTCCACAACCATGAAAGTCTCATTCCCCATTCCCTCCCACTGCCCCTGGCACCGATATCCACTTCAGTCCCTGAGTTGTCGACTGCAGGGCACCCACTGGAGTGGAATCCTGCAGTGTTTGCTGACGGGTCATTTTGGAAGAGCTGACTTTCAGTCTGAAGCTCTGCCTGTTCGCATCTGAAGAATCTGCATTTAAGGAGAGGGTGTATGAGGAAGGGGGTGTATGCGGGACAAAGGTGTCCGGGGTGCAGGTGAGCCAGGACCTGACCAGCTGCCTTTTGGGTCCTCTGGTCCCATCTCTTGGTCTGTGCCTCATCTGCATCATCACTGTCCCCGCTGGCACCGCTGGGGTGTTGTTGTCTGAGTGAGAGTCCCCTGGTGTCCCTGCTCTCCTCCCCTCCTCCTGCTGGTTGGGGAGGGAACTGCTTGCTGTGTGGTCTCTACTCCTGAGGCATGAAGGACCCTGTAGCATGGACCTGCAGAGTGTGGGGTGTGGTCCCAAGAGCATGGGGCCCACATAGGACACGACATCGGGCCGTGACAAGTGCTAGGGCTGCCTCATCACTGACAGGGAATGTTGCCCAGATCCTGCTCCAGAGGGCGTGGTGGGTGGCCTGGGACCCTAGAGGCCCCATTCCTATACTGGAGCTTGGAGAGTGCATCCCCATGGGCTGCAGATTCACCCCATATCTCAGACATATCCCTCTGTCCTGTCTTTGAACTCAGGAAAACGAGCTCTCTTGTCCACAAAATAGGCCTGGTCCTGTTGATATTAGGATTCTTTAAGTTAGGCGTCCTGGGATAGCAGCTTCTTTTAGGCCTGAGAAGGAACAACTCCGGAGTGTACAACAATTTCAGATGAAACTAATATTCAATGACTATCCCTAACTACTCGGTTGTTGACTTCTATTAGTCATTATTCTCCTGGTTTTAGCTCTGATGTGGGGATTACAGAGGAGTCAACATTTAAATCTTCGTAATCTGTGTATTTGTAGCTTCAGTATCGTTACGGACCCATAGTTTTTTATGGTTTGGGAAGAGTTATTGATTTCATGTATCATGTAAAGGATTCACAATGATGATAGGGCAATTAAGATTACAATAATAGCTAGTAAATTGTTCACATTTTCTCTACCTGTGCATCTATTGTATGCATATGAGTTTAGATGTCAATATTAGTGAAATGATATAGAGGACTAGAGAACTTATTTTAAAAATCACTATTAATGTGTGATGAAGAAAATGTAAAAGTTCTTCCATAATCGGTGATGTTGTATCTTGAGAGCCTAGATGAAATTGATATGCCTTAGTCATATACAGGATTTTAGCCTATCATTTAACTTTGACAAAGCTACATCACTTTTTACTTTTATCTCATTTATTGAGGAAGACATAATTGTTATGGTGTTGGCTTGAAACTGGTTGAAAAGGACTTGAGTCCTTCCTTATTTTACATTTACATAGGTAGGATCTTGAAACGTAGGATATGGTGGAGGACATCCGTGTAACCATTCTAGGTTAGGAGTAGCAATTTCCACTGCTAAGACTTCTTGTTTAGACACAAATGCTTTTCAAAGTATGAAGATTATTAGCATTACTGCTGCTACTGAGATGAATGAGCCTAAAGACAAAATATTTCATGTTGTGTGTGCCTCAGGGTACTCAGACTAAGGTAGTGACATCCCTGAAAGGCCACGAAAGTGCTGCAGGAAGTCATATTTACGACTACAAATATACTTGTGAAGTGAATTTTTGCTCATGCTGAGTTAACTGTATAACCTGAGAATAGTGGGAATCAGTGTAGAAAGCCTCCTATAATAGTGAAGACTGCTCCCATGGACATTAGGTCATGGAAGTGTGCTACTACATAGTATGTATCCTGGAGGGCAATGTCTGGGGATGAGTTGACTAAGATGATTCCTGTCAAACCACCTACTGTAAAAAGAAAAACTAAAGCCTAAAACTCATAATATAGTGGGAGGTCATATAGTATGACCTCCGTGAACAGTTGCTAACCAGGGACTTCCCTGGTGACACAGTGGTAAAGAATTCATCTGCCAATGCAGGGAACACGGGTTCGAGCCCTTGTCTGGGAAGATTCCACATGCCGCGGAGCAAAAAGCCCGTGTGCCACAACTACTGAGCCTGCCCTCTAGAGCCCGCAAGCCACAACTACTGAAGCCCACGCGCCTAGAGGCCGTGCTCTGCAACAAGAGAAGCCACTGCAATGAAAGGGCCGCACACCGCAACGAAGAGTAGCTGCCGCTCACTGCAACCAGAGAAAGCCCATGCGCAGCAACCAAGACCCAACTCAGCCAAAAAAAAAAACAGAAAAGAAAAAGAAAAATTAAATAAAGAGTTGCTAATCAGCTAGATACTTTTACTCCTGTAGGGATAGAAGTAATTACGGTAGCTGATGCAAAGTATGCTCCTGAGTCCACAGCTATCCCTATGGTAAACATATGATGGGCCCACAAGAGAACTCCTAAAAAACCAGTGGACATGACTCATACTATTCCCAGATAGCTGAAAGGCAATTTTTGTCCTAAATAGTATGTAATGCTATGT
This sequence comes from Balaenoptera physalus, assembly GCF_965194825.1. NCBI lineage: Eukaryota > Metazoa > Chordata > Mammalia > Artiodactyla > Balaenopteridae > Balaenoptera > Balaenoptera physalus. Next base: position 82,117 of record NW_028125217.1, read on the forward strand.
GAGTTTATAACAAACCCTGTTAGGCCATGAATACAGACTTCAGGGTGAGCAAAGTATCAAAAGAGGTGTTGGTATAGGATTCGGTCTCCTCCTGCAGGGTCAAAGAAAGTAGTGTTTAGATTTCTATCTCTTAACAGCATGGCAATTCTGGCTGCTTGGACTGAGATTGGTAATTATAGTAATATGGCTATAGTTGGGGAAGATTAAACAAATAATGGTGTTTGGTATTGGGATATGACTGCTGGTTTTGTATTAAAGACTATAGTAATAAAAGTAATAATACCAAGAATTGATGAGACACCTGCTAAATGTAAGGAGAAAACAGTTAGGTCGACAGAGGCTCCTGCATGGGCCAGATTGCAGGCTAGAGCTGAATACACCGTCCCACTGGTACCAGAACCAGCTTCTACTATTGGTGATATGAGTAGGAGTAAGAATGATGGGGGAAGTAGTCAAAAGTTTATATGATTTATTGGGGGAAATGCTACTTCAGGTGTCCGAGTTCTTAGTGGCCCAAGTCAGTTTTCAAAGCCTGCAATCATAACGGGTACAGCTATAAAGAAAATTATTACAAGTGCAGGGACTGTTATGACAACCTTACAGATTTGGGCATCTCCAAGTAGCGGTCCAGGTCAGCATAGCTCAGCCTGGATTAATATAATTAAGGTGCTGCCTGCTACTCCAGCTCAAGCACCAAATAGTAAATATAAAATGCCGATATCTTTGTGATTTGTTGAAAATAATCAGCAGTGTATGAACAGAGGTAAAACGACTGAGTTAGCATTAGACTGTAAATCTAAAGACAGAGATTGAGCCCTCTTTCTGGCAAACCCTGTGGTGAATCAACAAATTGAATTGTAACTTCAGAGAAGCAGCTTCAATTCTGCCAGTGATTATCCTGCCTTTTTTTTTTTTTTCTTTTTTTCTTTCTCAAATGAAGGAGAAGTAGACTGAAGTCAGTTGACTAGAGGATTTGCCTGTTAACTAAAGTTTCCTGGGGTTAAAACTCATCAATCTCGTAAAGATTTGGCTTCAATACAGTGTTTGCTTTACATTCAATTGATGTAGAATAAAGTCTTGCAATCCTTATTTTTAGGAATTAAGTAAATTTCACTTGTTTAGGGTTTTGAAAGCTCTTGGTCTGAACTAACCTAAATTCCTAGTCCAGCACCGATAGAATGGGTGTTGTGTGTAGTAACCGTGTGGGTATTATGATTGGTAATGATAGGAAGGTTATTTCTTTGTATGTTCAAATTGTTTTGTGTTTGTGTTGTTTAATGAAGGGAATATAGTTAGTGATGTGGAGTATGTTAGCTGCAAGTAGAAATATATGCTGAGGACTGCTATGATGGTTATTAGTGTTGGTAGAATGATGTTGTCGTTTTTGTTATCTCTTGGATAATTATTCATTTGGGTAGAAAGCCTGATAGTGATGGGCGATGTCCTAATGATACTATAATGGTGAGGAAAATGATTGTGATGGGAGGTGTTTTATCTCATGTGTGTGATAATGATACTCTTGTAGTACATGATCTGGGCATAAATAAGAAGAAGATAGTGTTGTTATGATATAAATTAGTATGTTTAGGATTGTTATAATCTGAATATACATTATAATAGCTGTTATTCATCCTATATGGGCAATTGATGAGGAGGGTGTAATATTTTCCAGGTGAGTATGGCGAAGTCTGCCTCAGCCTCCAGCTATGATTTATAATATCACTATGATTAATAGTATATTTAGGTTGATGGAAGGTGACCTGTGGTATAAAACTGATAGGGGTGCAATTTTGTCATGTTGATAGCATCAGGTCTGCTGTTCATGGGATGCCTCGTGTGACTTCAGGCACTCAGAAGTGAAATGGGGAAAGTCCTACTTTTGTGACAAGGGCGATTGTCATGAGGGTGGATGCTGCTGGATTAAAGATTCTTGTTATTCATTGTGCTCTTTGACCAGAGTATATTAGATTAATGATAATAGCCATTATAAGTAGTATTGATGTGGTGGACTGTTTTAGGAAATATTTGTTGGATGCTTCTGTAGCTTATGGGTTCATGTTTTTTATTAGAATGGGGATACCATTAACCAGTGTGAGCTTGTTATACAATTATATTTCCTGAGAAAATGGTCAGTAGAATGATGGTAAAAACAATGAGAGTTTATTAGCACAGGAAGGATATACAAAAATATTTTGGGGGTATGGGCCTGAAGCTTACTTAGAGAACTTTACTATATAGCATGTGGTGTAATGTGGTAGGTAGCATGGAGAATGTAAAATTATTAGGAAGAATTCAATTCCAGGAATAAGAGCATTGAAACCTCTGTGATTTACTCTATCAAAGTAACTCTTTTGTCAGACATATTTCTTAAATTTGTGGTGGGTTGCCTGGTATGATGACAATTAGTGAAAACTCTCATATACATAGGGTTAATGTTAGTCGTAAAATACTTTTTATAAGAGATGTATGCGTTGATCATATCAAAATTGTAGGTAGGAGGCTCAAATTCATAGAAAGGAGATTGTTAGATGTGTTTAATGATGACTTGGTCTGTATATAATTCTGGCACCTAGGGATTGTCGAATGCTCCTAAAAATAGATTGCTGTGGAAATGTTTATTATAGGGAAATTGACATATTCTCTAGGAGGGACGGGGTGAATGGGCCTGCTACATTTTCTACATTGAAGACATATACAGGTTTTGATGCTACTTACGTTTAATCAAGTGGGGCTTCGTTGGATTTCGGCTACTGCGGAGATAATCAAATTCTGGGTAGGGGTCAGGAGAAAATTAGTCATAGGTGTTCTTGTGTAATAATTACTGTTGAAAGTGTAAATGATCCATTTATCAGTAAGACTGAGAATAGAATAACTGCTACATTACTTCATATGAGATGATTGTCTGTGCTATTGCTCCTAGAGCTCCAGTGAGTGAGTATTTTGAATGTGAAGTTCATCCAGATCTGAGGATGGAGTAAATGGCTAGGTGTGATATGGCTAATAGAAATAACATGCCTACATTTATATTAATTAGTGGATAAGATATGGGAAGAGGAATTCATGTTGTGAGAGCCAGGGTTAAGGCTAGCATTGGGGTTAAGGCTAGCAAGAGAAGCCACCGCAATGAGAAACCCGCGCACCGCAACAAAGAGTAGCCCCCGCTTGCCGCAACTAGGCAAAGCCTGCGCATAGCAACGAAGACCCAACGCAGCCAAAAACAAATTAATTAATTAATTAGTTAACTATTTTAAACAAAAGTACTATATCCTTCTGTACAGCTTCTCTGGGAAGAACAGAGAGATGGCGTAGGAGAGTGAGAAAGACCAATATTTAGTGCACATCTCTCATGCAGCTGCTCTGCTGGCTCAGAGAGATTTATCCCCACTTTACAAAGGAGGAAATAATCTCAGAGAGGTTTAGTAATTTTCCCAAAGCCAAACAGCTATGGAGTGGCAGGACCAAGATCTGAACCAAGTCTGTTACCTTCAAAGCCTAAGTCCTCATCACAACAAAACTCAATTAATATTTACATTTATCGAATTACATTGCAACCTGGGGAGTTCTTGGCACAATCCTGAATAAGAGTGAGAAAGAAAGAAATAGCATTGTTCCTACAGTCAACCCAAATTTTTGGAGCAGCTGCTAGATGCCTGGCCCTTTTTGGGGTTCAGCAGTGGTCAAGACAGGAAGAGTCCTGCTTTCATGAACCACGTAGTGGGGAGGAGAGACGGGTGCAACTTGGGTGAGGGATTTCACCTTGCTGGACCTCTGTTTTGTCATCTGGAAAATGGGATGGGTGTTCCTCATTTTCTGGGATTGTCCAGCCCTCACATTCTCTGATTCCATAAGAAGCATTTGTTTTCCTGTTTCTTTAAAATTCATTCAGGCCGTGAGCTGTGATGAATGTTGTTAGCTGCTCCCCAAATCACTCTATTCCCACCCTTTTCCTGTGATCAGGTCTTTCCCGAAACATGACTCACAGTCAGTCAAGTCACAGAACCTAAGGGGCACCCAGCAGAAAAATTCCAACCCTTGCTTCCCAGGAGCTCTGCGGTCTACCTGCCAGGTAAACTTAACTCACCTGGCACAAGGTGGCCATCCCTGGTTTCACATCAACATGATCTCAGGCACAAACCTCCTTGTCTTTCCATTTTGTCTTTAAGTTACTTGTTGAAACAACTGCACAAATATGACACAGATATAAAATCAGGCATCTTCTGCCCCCAGTGCCTACTAATAAATGATTTTCTGCCACTTTAATGATAAAGATAGAACATTTCAACATTCTGCTACCCTTATTATTTGTCATTTTTGTTGATATTTCTATTGACTACATCTTTCAATATTTTAACAATGGAACATTTATTTAGGGTGTTCCAGACCCAGCCTTTAGTGGTAAAGGTTTCGTTGTTATATTTCTATTATGTTTCCTTTCAAAATCATTATCCTATTTAAATGGATTAAGTCAATTCTATAGGCATTTATCTTATGATATTGATGAAATTGATACATAGAGGGCAGTAGTACAAGTTGATTGGACTTGAGAACCTCTATTAGCACAGTTAAGTATAAATATTATCTATATGTAAACCAAAGTACAGGCCGAGTGAGATTCTCTGACTTTTTTCCACTGTCTGCCCCTCAAGCCTGTGAGAAATGGACTAGTTCTTGCCCTATCAGTAAACAAAGGATGTCACAGTCTTCAGCACTTGCAGCCCTCCAATGTGAGCCGGCGGGCCCTGAGGCACTCAGGATATGCAAATACAGAATGCAGGCCCCAGAGAGCTGAGGTGCATATCAAAGGAAGGAATTCAGTGAGCCCAGGCAAAGAAAAGCGCCGCATTCCTCACCTTGGGAGAGCTGGTTTTCCTTAGTTAACAATCACCTTTGGATGTTCCCCATTACCTGCGCCAGTTCCCTGCCCTGTCCCCTCCCCCGTGTACTTTAGCTCAGGGAGGAAGGAGCGCAGAGGGACTCGGCTGAATAAGGGGCCTGCGCGCCTCGGGAGGAGTTTTCAGCCGCTTTCTCCGCAGTCGGGAAGAGGGCGCTGACGCTGCAGCCGGACCCTGCGCCTGCCTTGCCCCGTTTCCCCTCAGGACGCTCAGGCCGACCCCCTCCTCACGCCCACCAGGCCTCGCGAGCCAGGACGAGGGCAGGGGCGAGAGGACGGACCGAAGTTCCCGGGGACCAGAGGCTGGAGGCCGCTCTTTCTGCACAGCAGCGACGGGTGGCAGCGAACCCCTGCCCCTCAGAAGCTGGTCTTGTGCTGCCTCCCGGGCACCGGACCAGGCGGAGGGTCGGCGCCCACTTACCCGACCCGCCGTCCCCGCGACTGTCATGGCTTCGGCCGCCGGGGCACCTCCAGAGCCGGCAGCCTCAGTGAGGTCGCCCTCCCCTCGGGCTCCGGGGCAGTTCCGTGAAGGCGGAGGGAAGAGACCCCGCCTGAGCCGGGAGTTCCAGCTCTGAGGAAACGCGGGCTCTGTTCAGCGCGCAGTGGGTGGGACCGCTCTGCCCCGAGGCCTTCCGGGAGGGAGCGGGGCGGCGGGGGAGGGAGCCGCCAGGAGCGCAGGGCCCCGTCGGGGGTCCTGGAGGGGCGGCCCGGCCTGGGGGCCACGCCCATTGTGGCCGCAGCCCAGGCCTTTTTCCTGGAATCCTACACAAAAAAATTAGAAAGATACACAGTCTATAGTAAATACTCACAAATGATTGTTGCTGCTGTGCTCACTATTCTATTAAAGGTGTAAAATCCATAAAACACTTTAAGTTCAAAATTAAATGTGAATTTTTACCTTTCTAATTATGTCTCTGATATTCACAGTTGTGGTTAATGAATCAGAGACTGTGGCATCACTAGTTAAAAATCAGCTTGTTAAAAAAATAGAACTCAGGCCCACCGGACCTACTGAATCACAAGCTGCACTTTTACAATCTCCCCAGTGTACTCGTGTACCCATGAATAGTTGAAAGGTACATTTCTACCTCGACAGGTCTTTTCTCTATGAGAAATACACACATTTTATCCAGTTTGATATAAATAAAACACTCAAAAATGCATATGCCTGTGTTGAAACCATCATTTTATCATTTCTTTTCCAGACAAGTATAGTCTCTATACTGGTTTTGTGGATCACATGCCATACTCTTTTCTTGTAGTTAGAAATAAGGTAGAGAAAGTTACTTTGTAAAAAAAAAAAAAAAATATATATATATATATATATATATATATATATATGTATTAGTGGATAATTGAAGAGACTCTTCTAAATTAAAACCTTCTCTTAACTTGCTGTTTTCTTCTTGGGTCATATTATGAACTCTTCCCGTGGCCACATGGCATGTGTACGTTTAATTTCAGGGACTGCTGACATTCCAGGATGTGGCCATAGATTTCTGTCAAGAGGAGTGAGAATGCCTGGACCAAGATCAATGGGAATTGTACAGGGATGTGATGTTATAGAAGTATAGGAACCTGCTCTCCTTGGGTGAGGATACCTTCCTTCCAGAATTCCTTATCCAACCACAGGGTTTGGAGTCCTTCATTTGTAGACTATCTCCTGGAATCTTCTGCTTCCTACAATAGGGTTTCAGATTGCAACGTTTCAGGAAAGATTGGGAGTTTGTGGGTATAATTTTTCTTATTCTTTTAAAATTGCAGCCTCCCTTTTAATATACTTTGTAACTGCTTGGGATGTGTCTATATGAACTGTGTACTATATGCTTCTGTTATAGTCCTTACAATATTTTATTGCCTTATTTTCTCTAACAATTTTCCATGGATTCTTTGGGCTTAAGGTATATTAAAAGGGAGACTGCGAATCTGGGACTTCCCTGGTGATGCAGTGATTAAGAATTCGCCTGCCAATGCAGGGGACCCGGTTCGATCCCCGGTCCGGGAAGATCTCACGTGCCACGGAACAACTAAGCCATTGGGCCACAACTACTGAGTCTGCACGCCACAACTACTGAAGCAGGTGTGTCTTGAGCCCATGTGCCATTTATTTTTGGGAGAATAAAACCGCTTCTGAGTGATTAAAATTTAGGCCAGCTAGTCAAAATGCTTTATCACCTGTTCTTCTAAAACACTGGTCAATGGAACAAGTTTTCCTAGGGATAACAGTGTAATTGTATTCTGGAGTTCATATGGGCAATATGGTTTATGACCTTAATGCTGGATCACGACATTTCAACGGTATAACTGCTATTAATTGTCTGTTTGTTCAACGATTAAAGTCTCACGTGATCTGAGTTCAGACTGGAGTCATCCTGGTTGGTTTCTGTCTATTGCAGATTTCTTCCAGTATGAAAGGACAAGAGCAATACGGCTTCCTTTACAAAATGTCTTCAAACTACATGATGATATAATCTACATTCAATTAATTTATACATACCCTACTGTAGAACAGGGTTCGTTACGCTGGCAGAGCCCGGTAATTATGTAAAACTGAAACTTTTTCTGCACTGGTTCAAGTCCTCTTCCTAAGAATATGTTTATAATCAACATTCTTTCACAAATTACCCAATTTAATTCACCATAGCATTCCTCAAATTAACCAAATGGAAAATCCTAGGCTATATACAAATCCAGAAAGGGCCAAAAATCATCAGCCCCCATGGATGATTACAACCCATTGCTGAGGCATTCAAATTACTTATTAAAGAACCACTATGTCCATCAACATCATCAATTTATATATTATTGCCCCAATGCTAGCCATAACCCTGCCTCTCACAACATGAATTCCTCTTCCCATATCTTATCCACTAATTAGTATAAATGTAGGCATATTATTTCTATTAGCCATATCACACCTAGCCATTTATTCCATCCTCAGATCTGGATGAACTTCACATTCAAAATACTCACTCACTGGAGCTCCAGGAACAATAGCACAGAGGATCATCTCATATGAAGTAATGTAGCAGTTATTCTATTCTCAGTCTTACTGGTAAATGGATCATTTACACTTTCAACAGTAATTACTACACAAGAACACCTATGACTAATTTTCTCCTGACCCCTACCCAGAATTTGATTATCTCCGCAGTAGCAGAAATCCAGTGAAGCCCCACTTGATTTAACAGAAGTAGAATCAAAACCTGTACATGTCTTCAATGTAGAAAATGTAGCAGGCCCATTCACCGCGTCCTTCCTAGAGAATATGTCAATTTCCCTATAATAAACGTTTCCACAGCAATCTATTTTTAGGAGCATTCGACAATCCCTAGGTGCCAGAATTATAGATTCTTTCATCTTGTAAATATAGTTTTCTTTAAAAAATAATTTTTATAGTTTTACTACCTTTAAACAAAATGTACTCCATTGCTGTGGAATATTCCTTCATAGGAGCGTGCATGGTTCATTTCTGCATCCGTCTGTGATGGCCTTCAGGTTCCTTCAGGTTTGGCTCGGGTGGCTGCCAGTCCATGTCCGTGTGTCCTGGTGCAGGTCTGGTGGGTTTGTGTTCAACTGGGAGGAGCACTGTGGGTCTCTGTGCACGGACTTCGCTATCTGAGGCCCGATTGCTTCAGAAGTGGTTGCATCCCCCCGTTGCGTACCAGGCTTTCCATTGCTCCACATCCTGCTGATATTTGATACTATGTCTTTCATGTCTGCCATTCTGGTAGGTGTATGCACAGTATTTTTCTTATGGCTTTAATCCCTCTGTTGTTAGTGAAGTTGTGCCTCTTGTGGTATTCATGGACTATTTCCTGTTGTTTTTGGAAAAGTTTTAAAAACTGTGGTCTGGTACACATAACATAAAATGTACTATCTTAACCATTTTTAAGTGCACATTTCAGGGTCGGGAAGTAATTCACACTGTTGTGCAAACCTGACCACCATCATCCTCCAGAACTTTTTCATCTTGCAAAATTGAAACAGTCCCCATTAAACACTCACTCCCCATTGTCCCTCCCTCAGCCTCTGGCCCTCAACATCCTACTTTATGTCTCTATATTTCCGACTGCTCTAGGGGCCTTGTATGAGTGGATCAAGCACTGTTTGTTTTTTTGTGTCTAGCTTACATCACTGAGCATAATGCCCTCAAGGTTCATCCCTGCTGCATCCTGTGTCAGAATTGACTTCCTTTTTAGGCTGAATAGCATTCCCTTCTATTGATGGACCGTGTTTTTCTTCTCCATTCTTCCATTAGTGGACACATGTAATATCTACATTCATTTCTGCTGTCATAATATTTGTGGAATAAAATCAGAAAGTCCTATGAATCAAAAGTCATTTGCCATTAACTTTTTTCTTAAACTTTTTGTTGTGGAAAACATCAAGGCTAAGAAAAGGGAAAAATACATGTCAGCTTCACTTGTGTTCAGGAATTAATGCTTTACGGATTCACTTTATTCCCTGTGTGTGTGCTATGCGTGTGCATGTGCCTGTTTGCATAAATATGCTGTGCATGTGGATAGGTATGTGAACTTGCACACATTAGTGTGTGCATGGGCATATGGGTGCATGTGTGTTCACATGCTAGTGTGTGAATATATTTGTGCTGTGCACGTGCATATGTTTGTGTGTGTGCTGTGCCTGCCTGTGCGCACACCTGTGTGTTTGCTGGAACCACTTGCAAGTTGGCTGCAGACTGAATTGTGCCCCAGATATATCCGCACGCAGCTGCTCTAACAATCCTGAGTAGCCACGTAAAGGTCACAGATCTCAGGGATTTAAATGGATGGAGCAGGATATCCTGACACAGAGTTTGTCTTCCAATGACTGTCACTGTCTCAGTAACATCCTTCACACCTTCTTTAAGCCGCATTCAGGGTCCAGTTTAGACTCCCATTACATTCAGTCACCTGTCCTAGGTCCCCTAAAGCAACAATGTCACCGTTGGAGAGCCCGGCCAAGGCTGGGGGTGCCCCTCCTCTTTGCCTGGCCTCCAGGCCCTGCCCTTGGCTCCTGTTTTCTCATATCTCAGCCAGGCCCCGACTTGGATCGGGCCGCCACCTCTTTCCTCACAGGGTCTCATCACCCAGTCAAGGGGGTTCATTCTCCCCAAACACAGCATCAGGAGTTGGGGGCTAACAGTCCCCACTGGGTCTCCTTCATGTGAGACCCTGTGCTGTTGAAAGAGCAGTCACCCTGCCCTCGGGGGCGGGGGACTGGGGGACGACATGCGGCCCACGATAGGCAGGCGGGTCTCCGGGTGGGGCGAGCCAGTTTGCAAGGAGTTCCGCGGTGGGTTCTCCTCTCCAACGGCTTCTGTGCCCCTACCTCTCCCCGTGCCTCCCCTCGAAGACAGCGCGGTGCCCGGGTTGGGAACCATGGGAGCCGTCAGCCACTGCCCCCTCTACACACACACACACACACGCACACGCACACGCACACGCACACGCTGCAGGGAAGCAGGACCTGAGTGCAGGGCTCTCAGCGGCCCTGAGCGCCCCGCCCGGAATCGGCCAGCCGAATGGACAGACCGGATCTCTCGGCCCGGACCGTGCAGGACTCTCCTGACCTGGCTTGCAGTGTGGCCGCCTCCTTCTGGAAGCCTGGGAGGCTGGAATCAGGCCACTTCTTGTCTGTCCTGGCAGCAGACTGGGCTGCACTCTAAGAAGTTCGTGGCTCGCCCGTGGATCCTGACCATCAGGTGGCCAGAGAAATTGGGAACATTTCTGTTTTACCTGTTGAAATGTTTAATGACAAAGATTTTGTTCAGTTTCCTGATGTGGGTGTCCAAAGATGAGAGACCCATGTGTGTGATCTGTACCCCCTATGAGATCAGCCCTAAGCTAGTTTAAACATGATCAAGTTGTGTCTACATGGTAGATTTAGACCTCTGCATGTCCTGTCTACTGATTATGTTTAGAGCTGACCATGTGTTGTCTATAATAAGAAGATTTAGACCTGACCATGTTCTGTGTACGCTAGGACTATGGGGACCTGGGTAGAGACCCGGCCTGGCCTCAGTACTGGGAAGCTCCGTGCCTGCATCTGAATGTCAGTGCTTAGATGTCTGGGGTCTGGAGCTGAGGTGGGCTTGTCTACGTAACAGCCTCTCTTCTGAGTGTGGTGACCTGGTCCTCCCAAGGGTCAGTGCTATGGTCGGGGCCTTAGTCTTAATCCCTGCAAGGTTCACCTTCCCTGGGGCTCATGGAGAATCCTCAGGAGGACTACCTGGCAATAATTCCAATTTACCAGCACGTGCATGGTGCATAGGGAAGCAGGTTTAGCTGCTGAATTGATTGCAGGGCACGCAGATCGGGCAAAAGGCCGATGGGTGACAGCTGAGGCTGCTGCTGAGCTCTCCCTCCAGTCTACCGTCCCTACTCAGCAGAGTCCAGAGCTGCCCCTCGGCTTTCAGCCCTGCTGTCCTGTATGTTTTCTCAACATGTAAGTGAGACGAGAAAGGACTGAGCATGCCAGCACCAGGGTCGTGTGTTCAACTCTAGTATGAAAGCTGTACAAACAGTTAAAATCACACAGAACCAAAGTGAGGAGAGGAGGACTCCTCTGGGACAAGTGTGGGGAAAGGAGACACACCTGACACTTTTTCCCATCCCAGGAGGTCCCAGGGACCCAGCTTGTTTCCACATTGGGGGAGCCCCCTGCAGAGCCATGGTGTCCTGACCAAGGGGACGTGTGACCCCAGGTGCAGGGTCTGGGGAGGTGAGGTCACCCTGGGACTGTGGACATGTGACCCAGGTGGAGGGCTCTGGGGAGGAGGGTCACCCTGGTGAGTGTGGATGTGTGGCCCCAGGTATAGGGTGCGGGGACTGTGTGGGTCTCACCATACCTGCATGGGTCAGGATCACATGGATGGGGAGACCGCATATGCGCTCTTTGCCTGCAGTGTGTCCTGTCCCCTTTGAGATTTCCAACCTCTGCATTAAGGGTGTTGTCCTGATTAACCTGTGGTTCCTTTTCTTCTCTTCATCTTGTCACAATCATATGAGGTCAGGCATGTTTGAGTGGGTTGCTGCTCTGTGTTCCGGTGAGTGACAACACTTGGTGGTGTCGTATTAATACTATAGCATATCATATGTCTAATCTATGGGGGTCACCACTGCCTGGGTCCCCCTGGACAGAGGTCAGGTGAGCACAGACTAGCCCCCCCTATGAATGGTCTCCCACGTGCTCTGTGAGGGTACCGTGATGGCCCCTAAGGTACGGGACTGTGTCTGGGCCTCCGACATTTGTGATGAAGGGGAGTCGAAATGGAATCTCAATTAACAAGACATTATTTTAAGAATTTATTTTAAGTGAAATAAAACACACGTCACATACCCTTTACCATCATCACCATTTTAAGTGCACGTTTCTGAGGCATCAGATAGATTCACTTTCTCGTGGAGCCATCACCACCATCAGTAGAACTTTTCGTCCTGCAAAACCAAAATTCCACAACCATGAAAGTCTCATTCCCCATTCCCTCCCACTGCCCCTGGCACCGATATCCACTTCAGTCCCTGAGTTGTCGACTGCAGGGCACCCACTGGAGTGGAATCCTGCAGTGTTTGCTGACGGGTCATTTTGGAAGAGCTGACTTTCAGTCTGAAGCTCTGCCTGTTCGCATCTGAAGAATCTGCATTTAAGGAGAGGGTGTATGAGGAAGGGGGTGTATGCGGGACAAAGGTGTCCGGGGTGCAGGTGAGCCAGGACCTGACCAGCTGCCTTTTGGGTCCTCTGGTCCCATCTCTTGGTCTGTGCCTCATCTGCATCATCACTGTCCCCGCTGGCACCGCTGGGGTGTTGTTGTCTGAGTGAGAGTCCCCTGGTGTCCCTGCTCTCCTCCCCTCCTCCTGCTGGTTGGGGAGGGAACTGCTTGCTGTGTGGTCTCTACTCCTGAGGCATGAAGGACCCTGTAGCATGGACCTGCAGAGTGTGGGGTGTGGTCCCAAGAGCATGGGGCCCACATAGGACACGACATCGGGCCGTGACAAGTGCTAGGGCTGCCTCATCACTGACAGGGAATGTTGCCCAGATCCTGCTCCAGAGGGCGTGGTGGGTGGCCTGGGACCCTAGAGGCCCCATTCCTATACTGGAGCTTGGAGAGTGCATCCCCATGGGCTGCAGATTCACCCCATATCTCAGACATATCCCTCTGTCCTGTCTTTGAACTCAGGAAAACGAGCTCTCTTGTCCACAACATAGGCCTGGTCCTGTTGATATTAGGATTCTTTAAGTTAGGCGTCCTGGGATAGCAGCTTCTTTTAGGCCTGAGAAGGAACAACTCCGGAGTGTACAACAATTTCAGATGAAACTAATATTCAATGACTATCCCTAACTACTCGGTTGTTGACTTCTATTAGTCATTATTCTCCTGGTTTTAGCTCTGATGTGGGGATTACAGAGGAGTCAACATTTAAATCTTCGTAATCTGTGTATTTGTAGCTTCAGTATCGTTACGGACCCATAGTTTTTTATGGTTTGGGAAGAGTTATTGATTTCATGTATCATGTAAAGGATTCACAATGATGATAGGGCAATTAAGATTACAATAATAGCTAGTAAATTGTTCACATTTTCTCTACCTGTGCATCTATTGTATGCATATGAGTTTAGATGTCAATATTAGTGAAATGATATAGAGGACTAGAGAACTTATTTTAAAAATCACTATTAATGTGTGATGAAGAAAATGTAAAAGTTCTTCCATAATCGGTGATGTTGTATCTTGAGAGCCTAGATGAAATTGATATGCCTTAGTCATATACAGGATTTTAGCCTATCATTTAACTTTGACAAAGCTACATCACTTTTTACTTTTATCTCATTTATTGAGGAAGACATAATTGTTATGGTGTTGGCTTGAAACTGGTTGAAAAGGACTTGAGTCCTTCCTTATTTTACATTTACATAGGTAGGATCTTGAAACGTAGGATATGGTGGAGGACATCCGTGTAACCATTCTAGGTTAGGAGTAGCAATTTCCACTGCTAAGACTTCTTGTTTAGACACAAATGCTTTTCAAAGTATGAAGATTATTAGCATTACTGCTGCTACTGAGATGAATGAGCCTAAAGACAAAATATTTCATGTTGTGTGTGCCTCAGGGTACTCAGACTAAGGTAGTGACATCCCTGAAAGGCCACGAAAGTGCTGCAGGAAGTCATATTTACGACTACAAATATACTTGTGAAGTGAATTTTTGCTCATGCTGAGTTAACTGTATAACCTGAGAATAGTGGGAATCAGTGTAGAAAGCCTCCTATAATAGTGAAGACTGCTCCCATGGACATTAGGTCATGGAAGTGTGCTACTACATAGTATGTATCCTGGAGGGCAATGTCTGGGGATGAGTTGACTAAGATGATTCCTGTCAAACCACCTACTGTAAAAAGAAAAACTAAAGCCTAAAACTCATAATATAGTGGGAGGTCATATAGTATGACCTCCGTGAACAGTTGCTAACCAGGGACTTCCCTGGTGACACAGTGGTTAAGAATTCATCTGCCAATGCAGGGAACACGGGTTCGAGCCCTTGTCTGGGAAGATTCCACATGCCGCGGAGCAAAAAGCCCGTGTGCCACAACTACTGAGCCTGCCCTCTAGAGCCCGCAAGCCACAACTACTGAAGCCCACGCGCCTAGAGGCCGTGCTCTGCAACAAGAGAAGCCACTGCAATGAAAGGGCCGCACACCGCAACGAAGAGTAGCTGCCGCTCACTGCAACCAGAGAAAGCCCATGCGCAGCAACCAAGACCCAACTCAGCCAAAAAAAAAAACAGAAAAGAAAAAGAAAAATTAAATAAAGAGTTGCTAATCAGCTAGATACTTTTACTCCTGTAGGGATAGAAGTAATTACGGTAGCTGATGCAAAGTATGCTCCTGAGTCCACAGCTATCCCTATGGTAAACATATGATGGGCCCACAAGAGAACTCCTAAAAAACCAGTGGACATGACTCATACTATTCCCAGATAGCTGAAAGGCAATTTTTGTCCTAAATAGTATGTAATGCTATGTGAGTTTATAACAAACCCTGTTAGGCCATGAATACAGACTTCAGGGTGAGCAAAGTATCAAAAGAGGTGTTGGTATAGGATTCGGTCTCCTCCTGCAGGGTCAAAGAAAGTAGTGTTTAGATTTCTATCTCTTAACAGCATGGCAATTCTGGCTGCTTGGACTGAGATTGGTAATTATAGTAATATGGCTATAGTTGGGGAAGATTAAACAAATAATGGTGTTTGGTATTGGGATATGACTGCTGGTTTTGTATTAAAGACTATAGTAATAAAAGTAATAATACCAAGAATTGATGAGACACCTGCTAAATGTAAGGAGAAAACAGTTAGGTCGACAGAGGCTCCTGCATGGGCCAGATTGCAGGCTAGAGCTGAATACACCGTCCCACTGGTACCAGAACCAGCTTCTACTATTGGTGATATGAGTAGGAGTAAGAATGATGGGGGAAGTAGTCAAAAGTTTATATGATTTATTGGGGGAAATGCTACTTCAGGTGTCCGAGTTCTTAGTGGCCCAAGTCAGTTTTCAAAGCCTGCAATCATAACGGGTACAGCTATAAAGAAAATTATTACAAGTGCAGGGACTGTTATGACAACCTTACAGATTTGGGCATCTCCAAGTAGCGGTCCAGGTCAGCATAGCTCAGCCTGGATTAATATAATTAAGGTGCTGCCTGCTACTCCAGCTCAAGCACCAAATAGTAAATATAAAATGCCGATATCTTTGTGATTTGTTGAAAATAATCAGCAGTGTATGAACAGAGGTAAAACGACTGAGTTAGCATTAGACTGTAAATCTAAAGACAGAGATTGAGCCCTCTTTCTGGCAAACCCTGTGGTGAATCAACAAATTGAATTGTAACTTCAGAGAAGCAGCTTCAATTCTGCCAGTGATTATCCTGCCTTTTTTTTTTTTTTCTTTTTTTCTTTCTCAAATGAAGGAGAAGTAGACTGAAGTCAGTTGACTAGAGGATTTGCCTGTTAACTAAAGTTTCCTGGGGTTAAAACTCATCAATCTCGTAAAGATTTGGCTTCAATACAGTGTTTGCTTTACATTCAATTGATGTAGAATAAAGTCTTGCAATCCTTATTTTTAGGAATTAAGTAAATTTCACTTGTTTAGGGTTTTGAAAGCTCTTGGTCTGAACTAACCTAAATTCCTAGTCCAGCACCGATAGAATGGGTGTTGTGTGTAGTAACCGTGTGGGTATTATGATTGGTAATGATAGGAAGGTTATTTCTTTGTATGTTCAAATTGTTTTGTGTTTGTGTTGTTTAATGAAGGGAATATAGTTAGTGATGTGGAGTATGTTAGCTGCAAGTAGAAATATATGCTGAGGACTGCTATGATGGTTATTAGTGTTGGTAGAATGATGTTGTCGTTTTTGTTATCTCTTGGATAATTATTCATTTGGGTAGAAAGCCTGATAGTGATGGGCGATGTCCTAATGATACTATAATGGTGAGGAAAATGATTGTGATGGGAGGTGTTTTATCTCATGTGTGTGATAATGATACTCTTGTAGTACATGATCTGGGCATAAATAAGAAGAAGATAGTGTTGTTATGATATAAATTAGTATGTTTAGGATTGTTATAATCTGAATATACATTATAATAGCTGTTATTCATCCTATATGGGCAATTGATGAGGAGGGTGTAATATTTTCCAGGTGAGTATGGCGAAGTCTGCCTCAGCCTCCAGCTATGATTTATAATATCACTATGATTAATAGTATATTTAGGTTGATGGAAGGTGACCTGTGGTATAAAACTGATAGGGGTGCAATTTTGTCATGTTGATAGCATCAGGTCTGCTGTTCATGGGATGCCTCGTGTGACTTCAGGCACTCAGAAGTGAAATGGGGAAAGTCCTACTTTTGTGACAAGGGCGATTGTCATGAGGGTGGATGCTGCTGGATTAAAGATTCTTGTTATTCATTGTGCTCTTTGACCAGAGTATATTAGATTAATGATAATAGCCATTATAAGTAGTATTGATGTGGTGGACTGTTTTAGGAAATATTTGTTGGATGCTTCTGTAGCTTATGGGTTCATGTTTTTTATTAGAATGGGGATACCATTAACCAGTGTGAGCTTGTTATACAATTATATTTCCTGAGAAAATGGTCAGTAGAATGATGGTAAAAACAATGAGAGTTTATTAGCACAGGAAGGATATACAAAAATATTTTGGGGGTATGGGCCTGAAGCTTACTTAGAGAACTTTACTATATAGCATGTGGTGTAATGTGGTAGGTAGCATGGAGAATGTAAAATTATTAGGAAGAATTCAATTCCAGGAATAAGAGCATTGAAACCTCTGTGATTTACTCTATCAAAGTAACTCTTTTGTCAGACATATTTCTTAAATTTGTGGTGGGTTGCCTGGTATGATGACAATTAGTGAAAACTCTCATATACATAGGGTTAATGTTAGTCGTAAAATACTTTTTATAAGAGATGTATGCGTTGATCATATCAAAATTGTAGGTAGGAGGCTCAAATTCATAGAAAGGAGATTGTTAGATGTGTTTAATGATGACTTGGTCTGTATATAATTCTGGCACCTAGGGATTGTCGAATGCTCCTAAAAATAGATTGCTGTGGAAATGTTTATTATAGGGAAATTGACATATTCTCTAGGAGGGACGGGGTGAATGGGCCTGCTACATTTTCTACATTGAAGACATATACAGGTTTTGATGCTACTTACGTTTAATCAAGTGGGGCTTCGTTGGATTTCGGCTACTGCGGAGATAATCAAATTCTGGGTAGGGGTCAGGAGAAAATTAGTCATAGGTGTTCTTGTGTAATAATTACTGTTGAAAGTGTAAATGATCCATTTATCAGTAAGACTGAGAATAGAATAACTGCTACATTACTTCATATGAGATGATTGTCTGTGCTATTGCTCCTAGAGCTCCAGTGAGTGAGTATTTTGAATGTGAAGTTCATCCAGATCTGAGGATGGAGTAAATGGCTAGGTGTGATATGGCTAATAGAAATAACATGCCTACATTTATATTAATTAGTGGATAAGATATGGGAAGAGGAATTCATGTTGTGAGAGCCAGGGTTAAGGCTAGCATTGGGGTTAAGGCTAGCAAGAGAAGCCACCGCAATGAGAAACCCGCGCACCGCAACAAAGAGTAGCCCCCGCTTGCCGCAACTAGGCAAAGCCTGCGCATAGCAACGAAGACCCAACGCAGCCAAAAACAAATTAATTAATTAATTAGTTAACTATTTTAAACAAAAGTACTATATCCTTCTGTACAGCTTCTCTGGGAAGAACAGAGAGATGGCGTAGGAGAGTGAGAAAGACCAATATTTAGTGCACATCTCTCATGCAGCTGCTCTGCTGGCTCAGAGAGATTTATCCCCACTTTACAAAGGAGGAAATAATCTCAGAGAGGTTTAGTAATTTTCCCAAAGCCAAACAGCTATGGAGTGGCAGGACCAAGATCTGAACCAAGTCTGTTACCTTCAAAGCCTAAGTCCTCATCACAACAAAACTCAATTAATATTTACATTTATCGAATTACATTGCAACCTGGGGAGTTCTTGGCACAATCCTGAATAAGAGTGAGAAAGAAAGAAATAGCATTGTTCCTACAGTCAACCCAAATTTTTGGAGCAGCTGCTAGATGCCTGGCCCTTTCTGGGGTTCAGCAGTGGTCAAGACAGGAAGAGTCCTGCTTTCATGAACCACGTAGTGGGGAGGAGAGACGGGTGCAACTTGGGTGAGGGATTTCACCTTGCTGGACCTCTGTTTTGTCATCTGGAAAATGGGATGGGTGTTCCTCATTTTCTGGGATTGTCCAGCCCTCACATTCTCTGATTCCATAAGAAGCATTTGTTTTCCTGTTTCTTTAAAATTCATTCAGGCCGTGAGCTGTGATGAATGTTGTTAGCTGCTCCCCAAATCACTCTATTCCCACCCTTTTCCTGTGATCAGGTCTTTCCCGAAACATGACTCACAGTCAGTCAAGTCACAGAACCTAAGGGGCACCCAGCAGAAAAATTCCAACCCTTGCTTCCCAGGAGCTCTGCGGTCTACCTGCCAGGTAAACTTAACTCACCTGGCACAAGGTGGCCATCCCTGGTTTCACATCAACATGATCTCAGGCACAAACCTCCTTGTCTTTCCATTTTGTCTTTAAGTTACTTGTTGAAACAACTGCACAAATATGACACAGATATAAAATCAGGCATCTTCTGCCCCCAGTGCCTACTAATAAATGATTTTCTGCCACTTTAATGATAAAGATAGAACATTTCAACATTCTGCTACCCTTATTATTTGTCATTTTTGTTGATATTTCTATTGACTACATCTTTCAATATTTTAACAATGGAACATTTATTTAGGGTGTTCCAGACCCAGCCTTTAGTGGTAAAGGTTTCGTTGTTATATTTCTATTATGTTTCCTTTCAAAATCATTATCCTATTTAAATGGATTAAGTCAATTCTATAGGCATTTATCTTATGATATTGATGAAATTGATACATAGAGGGCAGTAGTACAAGTTGATTGGACTTGAGAACCTCTATTAGCACAGTTAAGTATAAATATTATCTATATGTAAACCAAAGTACAGGCCGAGTGAGATTCTCTGACTTTTTTCCACTGTCTGCCCCTCAAGCCTGTGAGAAATGGACTAGTTCTTGCCCTATCAGTAAACAAAGGATGTCACAGTCTTCAGCACTTGCAGCCCTCCAATGTGAGCCGGCGGGCCCTGAGGCACTCAGGATATGCAAATACAGAATGCAGGCCCCAGAGAGCTGAGGTGCATATCAAAGGAAGGAATTCAGTGAGCCCAGGCAAAGAAAAGCGCCGCATTCCTCACCTTGGGAGAGCTGGTTTTCCTTAGTTAACAATCACCTTTGGATGTTCCCCATTACCTGCGCCAGTTCCCTGCCCTGTCCCCTCCCCCGTGTACTTTAGCTCAGGGAGGAAGGAGCGCAGAGGGACTCGGCTGAATAAGGGGCCTGCGCGCCTCGGGAGGAGTTTTCAGCCGCTTTCTCCGCAGTCGGGAAGAGGGCGCTGACGCTGCAGCCGGACCCTGCGCCTGCCTTGCCCCGTTTCCCCTCAGGACGCTCAGGCCGACCCCCTCCTCACGCCCACCAGGCCTCGCGAGCCAGGACGAGGGCAGGGGCGAGAGGACGGACCGAAGTTCCCGGGGACCAGAGGCTGGAGGCCGCTCTTTCTGCACAGCAGCGACGGGTGGCAGCGAACCCCTGCCCCTCAGAAGCTGGTCTTGTGCTGCCTCCCGGGCACCGGACCAGGCGGAGGGTCGGCGCCCACTTACCCGACCCGCCGTCCCCGCGACTGTCATGGCTTCGGCCGCCGGGGCACCTCCAGAGCCGGCAGCCTCAGTGAGGTCGCCCTCCCCTCGGGCTCCGGGGCAGTTCCGTGAAGGCGGAGGGAAGAGACCCCGCCTGAGCCGGGAGTTCCAGCTCTGAGGAAACGCGGGCTCTGTTCAGCGCGCAGTGGGTGGGACCGCTCTGCCCCGAGGCCTTCCGGGAGGGAGCGGGGCGGCGGGGGAGGGAGCCGCCAGGAGCGCAGGGCCCCGTCGGGGGTCCTGGAGGGGCGGCCCGGCCTGGGGGCCACGCCCATTGTGGCCGCAGCCCAGGCCTTTTTCCTGGAATCCTACACAAAAAAATTAGAAAGATACACAGTCTATAGTAAATACTCACAAATGATTGTTGCTGCTGTGCTCACTATTCTATTAAAGGTGTAAAATCCATAAAACACTTTAAGTTCAAAATTAAATGTGAATTTTTACCTTTCTAATTATGTCTCTGATATTCACAGTTGTGGTTAATGAATCAGAGACTGTGGCATCACTAGTTAAAAATCAGCTTGTTAAAAAAATAGAACTCAGGCCCACCGGACCTACTGAATCACAAGCTGCACTTTTACAATCTCCCCAGTGTACTCGTGTACCCATGAATAGTTGAAAGGTACATTTCTACCTCGACAGGTCTTTTCTCTATGAGAAATACACACATTTTATCCAGTTTGATATAAATAAAACACTCAAAAATGCATATGCCTGTGTTGAAACCATCATTTTATCATTTCTTTTCCAGACAAGTATAGTCTCTATACTGGTTTTGTGGATCACATGCCATACTCTTTTCTTGTAGTTAGAAATAAGGTAGAGAAAGTTACTTTGTAAAAAAAAAAAAAAAATATATATATATATATATATATATATATATATATGTATTAGTGGATAATTGAAGAGACTCTTCTAAATTAAAACCTTCTCTTAACTTGCTGTTTTCTTCTTGGGTCATATTATGAACTCTTCCCGTGGCCACATGGCATGTGTACGTTTAATTTCAGGGACTGCTGACATTCCAGGATGTGGCCATAGATTTCTGTCAAGAGGAGTGAGAATGCCTGGACCAAGATCAATGGGAATTGTACAGGGATGTGATGTTATAGAAGTATAGGAACCTGCTCTCCTTGGGTGAGGATACCTTCCTTCCAGAATTCCTTATCCAACCACAGGGTTTGGAGTCCTTCATTTGTAGACTATCTCCTGGAATCTTCTGCTTCCTACAATAGGGTTTCAGATTG
The DNA here is from genome assembly GCF_965194825.1 of Balaenoptera physalus. NCBI lineage: Eukaryota > Metazoa > Chordata > Mammalia > Artiodactyla > Balaenopteridae > Balaenoptera > Balaenoptera physalus. The sequence continues at coordinate 103,624 of NW_028125217.1, forward strand.
CAACGTTTCAGGAAAGATTGGGAGTTTGTGGGTATAATTTTTCTTATTCTTTTAAAATTGCAGCCTCCCTTTTAATATACTTTGTAACTGCTTGGGATGTGTCTATATGAACTGTGTACTATATGCTTCTGTTATAGTCCTTACAATATTTTATTGCCTTATTTTCTCTAACAATTTTCCATGGATTCTTTGGGCTTAAGGTATATTAAAAGGGAGACTGCGAATCTGGGACTTCCCTGGTGATGCAGTGATTAAGAATTCGCCTGCCAATGCAGGGGACCCGGTTCGATCCCCGGTCCGGGAAGATCTCACGTGCCACGGAACAACTAAGCCATTGGGCCACAACTACTGAGTCTGCACGCCACAACTACTGAAGCAGGTGTGTCTTGAGCCCATGTGCCATTTATTTTTGGGAGAATAAAACCGCTTCTGAGTGATTAAAATTTAGGCCAGCTAGTCAAAATGCTTTATCACCTGTTCTTCTAAAACACTGGTCAATGGAACAAGTTTTCCTAGGGATAACAGTGTAATTGTATTCTGGAGTTCATATGGGCAATATGGTTTATGACCTTGATGCTGGATCACGACATTTCAACGGTATAACTGCTATTAATTGTCTGTTTGTTCAACGATTAAAGTCTCACGTGATCTGAGTTCAGACTGGAGTCATCCTGGTTGGTTTCTGTCTATTGCAGATTTCTTCCAGTATGAAAGGACAAGAGCAATACGGCTTCCTTTACAAAATGTCTTCAAACTACATGATGATATAATCTACATTCAATTAATTTATACATACCCTACTGTAGAACAGGGTTCGTTACGCTGGCAGAGCCCGGTAATTATGTAAAACTGAAACTTTTTCTGCACTGGTTCAAGTCCTCTTCCTAAGAATATGTTTATAATCAACATTCTTTCACAAATTACCCAATTTAATTCACCATAGCATTCCTCAAATTAACCAAATGGAAAATCCTAGGCTATATACAAATCCAGAAAGGGCCAAAAATCATCAGCCCCCATGGATGATTACAACCCATTGCTGAGGCATTCAAATTACTTATTAAAGAACCACTATGTCCATCAACATCATCAATTTATATATTATTGCCCCAATGCTAGCCATAACCCTGCCTCTCACAACATGAATTCCTCTTCCCATATCTTATCCACTAATTAGTATAAATGTAGGCATATTATTTCTATTAGCCATATCACACCTAGCCATTTATTCCATCCTCAGATCTGGATGAACTTCACATTCAAAATACTCACTCACTGGAGCTCCAGGAACAATAGCACAGAGGATCATCTCATATGAAGTAATGTAGCAGTTATTCTATTCTCAGTCTTACTGGTAAATGGATCATTTACACTTTCAACAGTAATTACTACACAAGAACACCTATGACTAATTTTCTCCTGACCCCTACCCAGAATTTGATTATCTCCGCAGTAGCAGAAATCCAGTGAAGCCCCACTTGATTTAACAGAAGTAGAATCAAAACCTGTACATGTCTTCAATGTAGAAAATGTAGCAGGCCCATTCACCGCGTCCTTCCTAGAGAATATGTCAATTTCCCTATAATAAACGTTTCCACAGCAATCTATTTTTAGGAGCATTCGACAATCCCTAGGTGCCAGAATTATAGATTCTTTCATCTTGTAAATATAGTTTTCTTTAAAAAATAATTTTTATAGTTTTACTACCTTTAAACAAAATGTACTCCATTGCTGTGGAATATTCCTTCATAGGAGCGTGCATGGTTCATTTCTGCATCCGTCTGTGATGGCCTTCAGGTTCCTTCAGGTTTGGCTCGGGTGGCTGCCAGTCCATGTCCGTGTGTCCTGGTGCAGGTCTGGTGGGTTTGTGTTCAACTGGGAGGAGCACTGTGGGTCTCTGTGCACGGACTTCGCTATCTGAGGCCCGATTGCTTCAGAAGTGGTTGCATCCCCCCGTTGCGTACCAGGCTTTCCATTGCTCCACATCCTGCTGATATTTGATACTATGTCTTTCATGTCTGCCATTCTGGTAGGTGTATGCACAGTATTTTTCTTATGGCTTTAATCCCTCTGTTGTTAGTGAAGTTGTGCCTCTTGTGGTATTCATGGACTATTTCCTGTTGTTTTTGGAAAAGTTTTAAAAACTGTGGTCTGGTACACATAACATAAAATGTACTATCTTAACCATTTTTAAGTGCACATTTCAGGGTCGGGAAGTAATTCACACTGTTGTGCAAACCTGACCACCATCATCCTCCAGAACTTTTTCATCTTGCAAAATTGAAACAGTCCCCATTAAACACTCACTCCCCATTGTCCCTCCCTCAGCCTCTGGCCCTCAACATCCTACTTTATGTCTCTATATTTCCGACTGCTCTAGGGGCCTTGTATGAGTGGATCAAGCACTGTTTGTTTTTTTGTGTCTAGCTTACATCACTGAGCATAATGCCCTCAAGGTTCATCCCTGCTGCATCCTGTGTCAGAATTGACTTCCTTTTTAGGCTGAATAGCATTCCCTTCTATTGATGGACCGTGTTTTTCTTCTCCATTCTTCCATTAGTGGACACATGTAATATCTACATTCATTTCTGCTGTCATAATATTTGTGGAATAAAATCAGAAAGTCCTATGAATCAAAAGTCATTTGCCATTAACTTTTTTCTTAAACTTTTTGTTGTGGAAAACATCAAGGCTAAGAAAAGGGAAAAATACATGTCAGCTTCACTTGTGTTCAGGAATTAATGCTTTACGGATTCACTTTATTCCCTGTGTGTGTGCTATGCGTGTGCATGTGCCTGTTTGCATAAATATGCTGTGCATGTGGATAGGTATGTGAACTTGCACACATTAGTGTGTGCATGGGCATATGGGTGCATGTGTGTTCACATGCTAGTGTGTGAATATATTTGTGCTGTGCACGTGCATATGTTTGTGTGTGTGCTGTGCCTGCCTGTGCACACACCTGTGTGTTTGCTGGAACCACTTGCAAGTTGGCTGCAGACTGAATTGTGCCCCAGATATATCCGCACGCAGCTGCTCTAACAATCCTGAGTAGCCACGTAAAGGTCACAGATCTCAGGGATTTAAATGGATGGAGCAGGATATCCTGACACAGAGTTTGTCTTCCAATGACTGTCACTGTCTCAGTAACATCCTTCACACCTTCTTTAAGCCGCATTCAGGGTCCAGTTTAGACTCCCATTACATTCAGTCACCTGTCCTAGGTCCCCTAAAGCAACAATGTCACCGTTGGAGAGCCCGGCCAAGGCTGGGGGTGCCCCTCCTCTTTGCCTTGCCTCCAGGCCCTGCCCTTGGCTCCTGTTTTCTCATATCTCAGCCAGGCCCCGACTTGGATCGGGCCGCCACCTCTTTCCTCACAGGGTCTCATCACCCAGTCAAGGGGGTTCATTCTCCCCAAACACAGCATCAGGAGTTGGGGGCTAACAGTCCCCACTGGGTCTCCTTCATGTGAGACCCTGTGCTGTTGAAAGAGCAGTCACCCTGCCCTCGGGGGCGGGGGACTGGGGGACGACATGCGGCCCACGATAGGCAGGCGGGTCTCCGGGTGGGGCGAGCCAGTTTGCAAGGAGTTCCGCGGTGGGTTCTCCTCTCCAACGGCTTCTGTGCCCCTACCTCTCCCCGTGCCTCCCCTCGAAGACAGCGCGGTGCCCGGGTTGGGAACCATGGGAGCCGTCAGCCACTGCCCCCTCTACACACACACACACACACGCACACGCACACGCACACGCACACGCTGCAGGGAAGCAGGACCTGAGTGCAGGGCTCTCAGCGGCCCTGAGCGCCCCGCCCGGAATCGGCCAGCCGAATGGACAGACCGGATCTCTCGGCCCGGACCGTGCAGGACTCTCCTGACCTGGCTTGCAGTGTGGCCGCCTCCTTCTGGAAGCCTGGGAGGCTGGAATCAGGCCACTTCTTGTCTGTCCTGGCAGCAGACTGGGCTGCACTCTAAGAAGTTCGTGGCTCGCCCGTGGATCCTGACCATCAGGTGGCCAGAGAAATTGGGAACATTTCTGTTTTACCTGTTGAAATGTTTAATGACAAAGATTTTGTTCAGTTTCCTGATGTGGGTGTCCAAAGATGAGAGACCCATGTGTGTGATCTGTACCCCCTATGAGATCAGCCCTAAGCTAGTTTAAACATGATCAAGTTGTGTCTACATGGTAGATTTAGACCTCTGCATGTCCTGTCTACTGATTATGTTTAGAGCTGACCATGTGTTGTCTATAATAAGAAGATTTAGACCTGACCATGTTCTGTGTACGCTAGGACTATGGGGACCTGGGTAGAGACCCGGCCTGGCCTCAGTACTGGGAAGCTCCGTGCCTGCATCTGAATGTCAGTGCTTAGATGTCTGGGGTCTGGAGCTGAGGTGGGCTTGTCTACGTAACAGCCTCTCTTCTGAGTGTGGTGACCTGGTCCTCCCAAGGGTCAGTGCTATGGTCGGGGCCTTAGTCTTAATCCCTGCAAGGTTCACCTTCCCTGGGGCTCATGGAGAATCCTCAGGAGGACTACCTGGCAATAATTCCAATTTACCAGCACGTGCATGGTGCATAGGGAAGCAGGTTTAGCTGCTGAATTGATTGCAGGGCACGCAGATCGGGCAAAAGGCCGATGGGTGACAGCTGAGGCTGCTGCTGAGCTCTCCCTCCAGTCTACCGTCCCTACTCAGCAGAGTCCAGAGCTGCCCCTCGGCTTTCAGCCCTGCTGTCCTGTATGTTTTCTCAACATGTAAGTGAGACGAGAAAGGACTGAGCATGCCAGCACCAGGGTCGTGTGTTCAACTCTAGTATGAAAGCTGTACAAACAGTTAAAATCACACAGAACCAAAGTGAGGAGAGGAGGACTCCTCTGGGACAAGTGTGGGGAAAGGAGACACACCTGACACTTTTTCCCATCCCAGGAGGTCCCAGGGACCCAGCTTGTTTCCACATTGGGGGAGCCCCCTGCAGAGCCATGGTGTCCTGACCAAGGGGACGTGTGACCCCAGGTGCAGGGTCTGGGGAGGTGAGGTCACCCTGGGACTGTGGACATGTGACCCAGGTGGAGGGCTCTGGGGAGGAGGGTCACCCTGGTGAGTGTGGATGTGTGGCCCCAGGTATAGGGTGCGGGGACTGTGTGGGTCTCACCATACCTGCATGGGTCAGGATCACATGGATGGGGAGACCGCATATGCGCTCTTTGCCTGCAGTGTGTCCTGTCCCCTTTGAGATTTCCAACCTCTGCATTAAGGGTGTTGTCCTGATTAACCTGTGGTTCCTTTTCTTCTCTTCATCTTGTCACAATCATATGAGGTCAGGCATGTTTGAGTGGGTTGCTGCTCTGTGTTCCGGTGAGTGACAACACTTGGTGGTGTCGTATTAATACTATAGCATATCATATGTCTAATCTATGGGGGTCACCACTGCCTGGGTCCCCCTGGACAGAGGTCAGGTGAGCACAGACTAGCCCCCCCTATGAATGGTCTCCCACGTGCTCTGTGAGGGTACCGTGATGGCCCCTAAGGTACGGGACTGTGTCTGGGCCTCCGACATTTGTGATGAAGGGGAGTCGAAATGGAATCTCAATTAACAAGACATTATTTTAAGAATTTATTTTAAGTGAAATAAAACACACGTCACATACCCTTTACCATCATCACCATTTTAAGTGCACGTTTCTGAGGCATCAGATAGATTCACTTTCTCGTGGAGCCATCACCACCATCAGTAGAACTTTTCGTCCTGCAAAACCAAAATTCCACAACCATGAAAGTCTCATTCCCCATTCCCTCCCACTGCCCCTGGCACCGATATCCACTTCAGTCCCTGAGTTGTCGACTGCAGGGCACCCACTGGAGTGGAATCCTGCAGTGTTTGCTGACGGGTCATTTTGGAAGAGCTGACTTTCAGTCTGAAGCTCTGCCTGTTCGCATCTGAAGAATCTGCATTTAAGGAGAGGGTGTATGAGGAAGGGGGTGTATGCGGGACAAAGGTGTCCGGGGTGCAGGTGAGCCAGGACCTGACCAGCTGCCTTTTGGGTCCTCTGGTCCCATCTCTTGGTCTGTGCCTCATCTGCATCATCACTGTCCCCGCTGGCACCGCTGGGGTGTTGTTGTCTGAGTGAGAGTCCCCTGGTGTCCCTGCTCTCCTCCCCTCCTCCTGCTGGTTGGGGAGGGAACTGCTTGCTGTGTGGTCTCTACTCCTGAGGCATGAAGGACCCTGTAGCATGGACCTGCAGAGTGTGGGGTGTGGTCCCAAGAGCATGGGGCCCACATAGGACACGACATCGGGCCGTGACAAGTGCTAGGGCTGCCTCATCACTGACAGGGAATGTTGCCCAGATCCTGCTCCAGAGGGCGTGGTGGGTGGCCTGGGACCCTAGAGGCCCCATTCCTATACTGGAGCTTGGAGAGTGCATCCCCATGGGCTGCAGATTCACCCCATATCTCAGACATATCCCTCTGTCCTGTCTTTGAACTCAGGAAAACGAGCTCTCTTGTCCACAACATAGGCCTGGTCCTGTTGATATTAGGATTCTTTAAGTTAGGCGTCCTGGGATAGCAGCTTCTTTTAGGCCTGAGAAGGAACAACTCCGGAGTGTACAACAATTTCAGATGAAACTAATATTCAATGACTATCCCTAACTACTCGGTTGTTGACTTCTATTAGTCATTATTCTCCTGGTTTTAGCTCTGATGTGGGGATTACAGAGGAGTCAACATTTAAATCTTCGTAATCTGTGTATTTGTAGCTTCAGTATCGTTACGGACCCATAGTTTTTTATTGTTTGGGAAGAGTTATTGATTTCATGTATCATGTAAAGGATTCACAATGATGATAGGGCAATTAAGATTACAATAATAGCTAGTAAATTGTTCACATTTTCTCTACCTGTGCATCTATTGTATGCATATGAGTTTAGATGTCAATATTAGTGAAATGATATAGAGGACTAGAGAACTTATTTTAAAAATCACTATTAATGTGTGATGAAGAAAATGTAAAAGTTCTTCCATAATCGGTGATGTTGTATCTTGAGAGCCTAGATGAAATTGATATGCCTTAGTCATATACAGGATTTTAGCCTATCATTTAACTTTGACAAAGCTACATCACTTTTTACTTTTATCTCATTTATTGAGGAAGACATAATTGTTATGGTGTTGGCTTGAAACTGGTTGAAAAGGACTTGAGTCCTTCCTTATTTTACATTTACATAGGTAGGATCTTGAAACGTAGGATATGGTGGAGGACATCCGTGTAACCATTCTAGGTTAGGAGTAGCAATTTCCACTGCTAAGACTTCTTGTTTAGACACAAATGCTTTTCAAAGTATGAAGATTATTAGCATTACTGCTGCTACTGAGATGAATGAGCCTAAAGACAAAATATTTCATGTTGTGTGTGCCTCAGGGTACTCAGACTAACGTAGTGACATCCCTGAGAGGCCACGAAAGTGCTGCAGGAAGTCATATTTACGACTACAAATATACTTGTGAAGTGAATTTTTGCTCATGCTGAGTTAACTGTATAACCTGAGAATAGTGGGAATCAGTGTAGAAAGCCTCCTATAATAGTGAAGACTGCTCCCATGGACATTAGGTCATGGAAGTGTGCTACTACATAGTATGTATCCTGAAGGACAATGTCTGGGGATGAGTTGACTAAGATGATTCCTGTCAAACCACCTACTGTAAAAAGAAAAACTAAAGCCTAAAACTCATAATATAGTGGGAGGTCATATAGTATGACCTCCGTGAACAGTTGCTAACCAGGGACTTCCATGGTGACGCAGTGGTTAAGAATTCGTCTGCCAATGCAGGGAACACGGGTTCGAGCCCTTGTCTGGGAAGATCCCACATGCCGCGGAGCAAAAAGCCCGTGTGCCACAACTACTGAGCCTGCCCTCTAGAGCCTGCAAGCCACAACTACTGAAGCCCACGCGCCTAGAGGCCGTGCTCTGCAACAAGAGAAGCCACTGCAATGAAAGGGCCGCACACCGCAACGAAGAGTACCTGCCGCTCACCGCAACCAGAGAAAGCCCATGCGCAGCAACCAAGACCCAACTCAGCCAAAAAAAAAAAAAAAAAAGAAAAAGAAAAATTAAATAAAGAGTTGCTAATCAGCTAGATACTTTTACTCCTGTAGGGATAGAAGTAATTACGGTAGCTGATGCAAAGTATGCTCTTGAGTCCACAGCTATCCCTATGGTAAACATATGATGGGTCCACAAGAGAACTCCTAAAAACCCAGTGGACATGACTCATACTATTCCCAGATAGCTGAAAGGCAATTTTTGTCCTAAATAGTATGTAATGCTATGTGAGTTTATAACAAACCCTGTTAGGCCATGAATACAGACTTCAGGGTGAGCAAAGTATCAAAAGAGGTGTTGGTATAGGATTCGGTCTCCTCCTGCAGGGTTAAAGAAAGTAGTGTTTAGATTTCTATCTCTTAACAGCATGACAATTCTGGCTGCTTGGACTGAGATTGGTAATTATAGTAATATGGCTATAGTTGGGGAAGATTAAACAAATAATGGTGTTTGGTATTGGGATATGACTGCTGGTTTTGTATTAAAGACTATAGTAATAAAAGTAATAATACCAAGAATTGAGGAGACACCTGCTAAATGTAAGGAGAAAACAGTTAGGTCGACAGAGGCTCCTGCATGGGCCAGATTGCAGGCTAGAGCTGCATACACCGTCCCACTGGTACCAGAACCAGCTTCTACTATTGGTGATATGAGTAGGAGTAAGAATGATGGGGGAAGTAGTCAAAAGTTTATATGATTTATTGGGGGAAATGCTACTTCAGGTGTCCGAGTTCTTAGTGGCCCAAGTCAGTTTTCAAAGCCTGCAATCATAACGGGTACAGCTATAAAGAAAATTATTACAAGTGCAGGGACTGTTATGACAACCTTACAGATTTGGGCATCTCCAAGTAGCGGTCCAGGTCACCATAGCTCAGCCTGGATTAATATAATTAAGGTGCTGCCTGCTACTCCAGCTCAAGCACCAAATAGTAAATATAAAATGGCGATATCTTTGTGATTTGTTGAAAATAATCAGCAGTGTATGAACAGAGGTAAAACGACTGAGTTAGCATTAGACTGTAAATCTAAAGACAGAGATTGAGCCCTCTTTCTGGCAAACCCTGTGGTGAATCAACAAATTGAATTGTAACTTCAGAGAAGCAGCTTCAATTCTGCCAGTGATTATCCTGCCTTTTTTTTTTTTTTCTTTTTTTCTTTCTCAAATGAAGGAGAAGTAGACTGAAGTCAGTTGACTAGAGGATTTGCCTGTTAACTAAAGTTTCCTGGGGTTAAAACTCATCAATCTCGTAAAGATTTGGCTTCAATACAGTGTTTGCTTTACATTCAATTGATGTAGAATAAAGTCTTGCAATCCTTATTTTTAGGAATTAAGTAAATTTCACTTGTTTAGGGTTTTGAAAGCTCTTGGTCTGAACTAACCTAAATTCCTAGTCCAGCACCGATAGAATGGGTGTTGTGTGTAGTAACCGTGTGGGTATTATGATTGGTAATGATAGGAAGGTTATTTCTTTGTATGTTCAAATTGTTTTGTGTTTGTGTTGTTTAATGAAGGGAATATAGTTAGTGATGTGGAGTATGTTAGCTGCAAGTAGAAATATATGCTGAGGACTGCTATGATGGTTATTAGTGTTGGTAGAATGATGTTGTCGTTTTTGTTATCTCTTGGATAATTATTCATTTGGGTAGAAAGCCTGATAGTGATGGGCGATGTCCTAATGATACTATAATGGTGAGGAAAATGATTGTGATGGGAGGTGTTTTATCTCATGTGTGTGATAATGATACTCTTGTAGTACATGATCTGGGCATAAATAAGAAGAAGATAGTGTTGTTATGATATAAATTAGTATGTTTAGGATTGTTATAATCTGAATATACATTATAATAGCTGTTATTCATCCTATATGGGCAATTGATGAGGAGGGTGTAATATTTTCCAGGTGAGTATGGCGAAGTCTGCCTCAGCCTCCAGCTATGATTTATAATATCACTATGATTAATAGTATATTTAGGTTGATGGAAGGTGACCTGTGGTATAAAACTGATAGGGGTGCAATTTTGTCATGTTGATAGCATCAGGTCTGCTGTTCATGGGATGCCTCGTGTGACTTCAGGCACTCAGAAGTGAAATGGGGAAAGTCCTACTTTTGTGACAAGGGCGATTGTCATGAGGGTGGATGCTGCTGGATTAAAGATTCTTGTTATTCATTGTGCTCTTTGACCAGAGTATATTAGATTAATGATAATAGCCATTATAAGTAGTATTGATGTGGTGGACTGTTTTAGGAAATATTTGTTGGATGCTTCTGTAGCTTATGGGTTCATGTTTTTTATTAGAATGGGGATACCATTAACCAGTGTGAGCTTGTTATACAATTATATTTCCTGAGAAAATGGTCAGTAGAATGATGGTAAAAACAATGAGAGTTTATTAGCACAGGAAGGATATACAAAAATATTTTGGGGGTATGGGCCTGAAGCTTACTTAGAGAACTTTACTATATAGCATGTGGTGTAATGTGGTAGGTAGCATGGAGAATGTAAAATTATTAGGAAGAATTCAATTCCAGGAATAAGAGCATTGAAACCTCTGTGATTTACTCTATCAAAGTAACTCTTTTGTCAGACATATTTCTTAAATTTGTGGTGGGTTGCCTGGTATGATGACAATTAGTGAAAACTCTCATATACATAGGGTTAATGTTAGTCGTAAAATACTTTTTATAAGAGATGTATGCGTTGATCATATCAAAATTGTAGGTAGGAGGCTCAAATTCATAGAAAGGAGATTGTTAGATGTGTTTAATGATGACTTGGTCTGTATATAATTCTGGCACCTAGGGATTGTCGAATGCTCCTAAAAATAGATTGCTGTGGAAATGTTTATTATAGGGAAATTGACATATTCTCTAGGAGGGACGGGGTGAATGGGCCTGCTACATTTTCTACATTGAAGACATATACAGGTTTTGATGCTACTTACGTTTAATCAAGTGGGGCTTCGTTGGATTTCGGCTACTGCGGAGATAATCAAATTCTGGGTAGGGGTCAGGAGAAAATTAGTCATAGGTGTTCTTGTGTAATAATTACTGTTGAAAGTGTAAATGATCCATTTATCAGTAAGACTGAGAATAGAATAACTGCTACATTACTTCATATGAGATGATTGTCTGTGCTATTGCTCCTAGAGCTCCAGTGAGTGAGTATTTTGAATGTGAAGTTCATCCAGATCTGAGGATGGAGTAAATGGCTAGGTGTGATATGGCTAATAGAAATAACATGCCTACATTTATATTAATTAGTGGATAAGATATGGGAAGAGGAATTCATGTTGTGAGAGCCAGGGTTAAGGCTAGCATTGGGGTTAAGGCTAGCAAGAGAAGCCACCGCAATGAGAAACCCGCGCACCGCAACAAAGAGTAGCCCCCGCTTGCCGCAACTAGGCAAAGCCTGCGCATAGCAACGAAGACCCAACGCAGCCAAAAACAAATTAATTAATTAATTAGTTAACTATTTTAAACAAAAGTACTATATCCTTCTGTACAGCTTCTCTGGGAAGAACAGAGAGATGGCGTAGGAGAGTGAGAAAGACCAATATTTAGTGCACATCTCTCATGCAGCTGCTCTGCTGGCTCAGAGAGATTTATCCCCACTTTACAAAGGAGGAAATAATCTCAGAGAGGTTTAGTAATTTTCCCAAAGCCAAACAGCTATGGAGTGGCAGAACCAAGATCTGAACCAAGTCTGTTACCTTCAAAGCCTAAGTCCTCATCACAACAAAACTCAATTAATATTTACATTTATCGAATTACATTGCAACCTGGGGAGTTCTTGGCACAATCCTGAATAAGAGTGAGAAAGAAAGAAATAGCATTGTTCCTACAGTCAACCCAAATTTTTGGAGCAGCTGCTAGATGCCTGGCCCTTTTTGGGGTTCAGCAGTGGTCAAGACAGGAAGAGTCCTGCTTTCATGAACCACGTAGTGGGGAGGAGAGACGGGTGCAACTTGGGTGAGGGATTTCACCTTGCTGGACCTCTGTTTTGTCATCTGGAAAATGGGATGGGTGTTCCTCATTTTCTGGGATTGTCCAGCCCTCACATTCTCTGATTCCATAAGAAGCATTTGTTTTCCTGTTTCTTTAAAATTCATTCAGGCCGTGAGCTGTGATGAATGTTGTTAGCTGCTCCCCAAATCACTCTATTCCCACCCTTTTCCTGTGATCAGGTCTTTCCCGAAACATGACTCACAGTCAGTCAAGTCACAGAACCTAAGGGGCACCCAGCAGAAAAATTCCAACCCTTGCTTCCCAGGAGCTCTGCGGTCTACCTGCCAGGTAAACTTAACTCACCTGGCACAAGGTGGCCATCCCTGGTTTCACATCAACATGATCTCAGGCACAAACCTCCTTGTCTTTCCATTTTGTCTTTAAGTTACTTGTTGAAACAACTGCACAAATATGACACAGATATAAAATCAGGCATCTTCTGCCCCCAGTGCCTACTAATAAATGATTTTCTGCCACTTTAATGATAAAGATAGAACATTTCAACATTCTGCTACCCTTATTATTTGTCATTTTTGTTGATATTTCTATTGACTACATCTTTCAATATTTTAACAATGGAACATTTATTTAGGGTGTTCCAGACCCAGCCTTTAGTGGTAAAGGTTTCGTTGTTATATTTCTATTATGTTTCCTTTCAAAATCATTATCCTATTTAAATGGATTAAGTCAATTCTATAGGCATTTATCTTATGATATTGATGAAATTGATACATAGAGGGCAGTAGTACAAGTTGATTGGACTTGAGAACCTCTATTAGCACAGTTAAGTATAAATATTATCTATATGTAAACCAAAGTACAGGCCGAGTGAGATTCTCTGACTTTTTTCCACTGTCTGCCCCTCAAGCCTGTGAGAAATGGACTAGTTCTTGCCCTATCAGTAAACAAAGGATGTCACAGTCTTCAGCACTTGCAGCCCTCCAATGTGAGCCGGCGGGCCCTGAGGCACTCAGGATATGCAAATACAGAATGCAGGCCCCAGAGAGCTGAGGTGCATATCAAAGGAAGGAATTCAGTGAGCCCAGGCAAAGAAAAGCGCCGCATTCCTCACCTTGGGAGAGCTGGTTTTCCTTAGTTAACAATCACCTTTGGATGTTCCCCATTACCTGCGCCAGTTCCCTGCCCTGTCCCCTCCCCCCGGTACTTTAGCTCAGGGAGGAAGGAGCGCAGAGGGACTCGGCTGAATAAGGGGCCTGCGCGCCTCGGGAGGAGTTTTCAGCCGCTTTCTCCGCAGTCGGGAAGAGGGCGCTGACGCTGCAGCCGGACCCTGCGCCTGCCTTGCCCCGTTTCCCCTCAGGACGCTCAGGCCGACCCCCTCCTCACGCCCACCAGGCCTCGCGAGCCAGGACGAGGGCAGGGGCGAGAGGACGGACCGAAGTTCCCGGGGACCAGACGCTGGAGGCCGCTCTTTCTGCACAGCAGCGACGGGTGGCAGCGAACCCCTGCCCCTCAGAAGCTGGTCTTGTGCTGCCTCCCGGGCACCGGACCAGGCGGAGGGTCGGCGCCCACTTACCCGACCCGCCGTCCCCGCGACTGTCATGGCTTCGGCCGCCGGGGCACCTCCAGAGCCGGCAGCCTCAGTGAGGTCGCCCTCCCCTCGGGCTCCGGGGCAGTTCCGTGAAGGCGGAGGGAAGAGACCCCGCCTGAGCCGGGAGTTCCAGCTCTGAGGAAACGCGGGCTCTGTTCAGCGCGCAGTGGGTGGGACCGCTCTGGCCCGAGGCCTTCCGGGAGGGAGCGGGGCGGCGGGGAAGGGAGCCGCCAGGAGCGCAGGGCCCCGTCGGGGGTCCTGGAGGGGCGGCCCGGCCTGGGGGCCACGCCCATTGTGGCCGCAGCCCAGGCCTTTTTCCTGGAATCCTACACAAAAAAATTAGAAAGATACACAGTCTATAGTAAATACTCACAAATGATTGTTGCTGCTGTGCTCACTATTCTATTAAAGGTGTAAAATCCATAAAACACTTTAAGTTCAAAATTAAATGTGAATTTTTACCTTTCTAATTATGTCTCTGATATTCACAGTTGTGGTTAATGAATCAGAGACTGTGGCATCACTAGTTAAAAATCAGCTTGTTAAAAAAATAGAACTCAGGCCCACCGGACCTACTGAATCACAAGCTGCACTTTTACAATCTCCCCAGTGTACTCGTGTACCCATGAATAGTTGAAAGGTACATTTCTACCTCGACAGGTCTTTTCTCTATGAGAAATACACACATTTTATCCAGTTTGATATAAATAAAACACTCAAAAATGCATATGCCTGTGTTGAAACCATCATTTTATCATTTCTTTTCCAGACAAGTATAGTCTCTATACTGGTTTTGTGGATCACATGCCATACTCTTTTCTTGTAGTTAGAAATAAGGTAGAGAAAGTTACTTTGTAAAAAAAAAAAAATATATATATATATATATATATATATATATATATATATATATGTATTAGTGGATAATTGAAGAGACTCTTCTAAATTAAAACCTTCTCTTAACTTGCTGTTTTCTTCTTGGGTCATATTATGAACTCTTCCCGTGGCCACATGGCATGTGTACGTTTAATTTCAGGGACTGCTGACATTCCAGGATGTGGCCATAGATTTCTGTCAAGAGGAGTGAGAATGCCTGGACCAAGATCAATGAGAATTGTACAGGGATGTGATGTTATAGAAGTATAGGAACCTGCTCTCCTTGGGTGAGGATACCTTCCTTCCAGAATTCCTTATCCAACCACAGGGTTTGGAGTCCTTCATTTGTAGACTATCTCCTGGAATCTTCTGCTTCCTACAATAGGGTTTCAGATTGCAACGTTTCAGGAAAGATTGGGAGTTTGTGGGTATAATTTTTCTTATTCTTTTAAAATTGCAGCCTCCCTTTTAATATAGTTTGTAACTGCTTGGGATGTGTCTATATGAACTGTGTACTATATGCTTCTGTTATAGTCCTTACAATATTTTATTGCCTTATTTTCTCTAACAATTTTCCATGGATTCTTTGGGCTTAAGGTATATTAAAAGGGAGACTGCGAATCTGGGACTTCCCTGGTGATGCAGTGATTAAGAATTCGCCTGCCAATGCAGGGGACCCGGTTCGATCCCCGGTCCGGGAAGATCTCACGTGCCACGGAACAACTAAGCCATTGGGCCACAACTACTGAGTCTGCACGCCACAACTACTGAAGCAGGTGTGTCTTGAGCCCATGCGCCATTGATTTTTGGGAGAATAAAACCGCTTCTGAGTGATTAACATTTAGGCCAGCTAGTCAAAATGCTTTATCACCTGTTCTTCTAAAACACTGGTCAATGGAACAAGTTTTCCTAGGGATAACAGTGTAATTGTATTCTGGAGTTCATATGGGCAATATGGTTTATGACCTTGATGCTGGATCACGACATTTCAACGGTATAACTGCTATTAATTGTCTGTTTGTTCAACGATTAAAGTCTCACGTGATCTGAGTTCAGACTGGAGTCATCCTGGTTGGTTTCTGTCTATTGCAGATTTCTTCCAGTATGAAAGGACAAGAGCAATACGGCTTCCTTTACAAAATGTCTTCAAACTACATGATGATATAATCTACATTCAATTAATTTATACATACCCTACTGTAGAACAGGGTTCGTTACGCTGGCAGAGCCCGGTAATTATGTAAAACTGAAACTTTTTCTGCACTGGTTCAAGTCCTCTTCCTAAGAATATGTTTATAATCAACATTCTTTCACAAATTACCCAATTTAATTCACCATAGCATTCCTCAAATTAACCAAATGGAAAATCCTAGGCTATATACAAATCCAGAAAGGGCCAAAAATCATCAGCCCCCATGGATGATTACAACCCATTGCTGAGGCATTCAAATTACTTATTAAAGAACCACTATGTCCATCAACATCATCAATTTATATATTATTGCCCCAATGCTAGCCATAACCCTGCCTCTCACAACATGAATTCCTCTTCCCATATCTTATCCACTAATTAGTATAAATGTAGGCATATTATTTCTATTAGCCATATCACACCTAGCCATTTATTCCATCCTCAGATCTGGATGAACTTCACATTCAAAATACTCACTCACTGGAGCTCCAGGAACAATAGCACAGAGGATCATCTCATATGAAGTAATGTAGCAGTTATTCTATTCTCAGTCTTACTGGTAAATGGATCATTTACACTTTCAACAGTAATTACTACACAAGAACACCTATGACTAATTTTCTCCTGACCCCTACCCAGAATTTGATTATCTCCGCAGTAGCAGAAATCCAGTGAAGCCCCACTTGATTTATCAGAAGTAGAATCAAAACCTGTACATGTCTTCAATGTAGAAAATGTAGCAGGCCCATTCACCGCGTCCTTCCTAGAGAATATGTCAATTTCCCTATAATAAACGTTTCCACAGCAATCTATTTTTAGGAGCATTCGACAATCCCTAGGTGCCAGAATTATAGATTCTTTCATCTTGTAAATATAGTTTTCTTTAAAAAATAATTTTTATAGTTTTACTACCTTTAAACAAAATGTACTCCATTGCTGTGGAATATTCCTTCATAGGAGCGTGCATGGTTCATTTCTGCATCCGTCTGTGATGGCCTTCAGGTTCCTTCAGGTTTGGCTCGGGTGGCTGCCAGTCCATGTCCGTGTGTCCTGGTGCAGGTCTGGTGGGTTTGTGTTCAACTGGGAGGAGCACTGTGGGTCTCTGTGCACGGACTTCGCTATCTGAGGCCCGATTGCTTCAGAAGTGGTTGCATCCCCCCGTTGCGTACCAGGCTTTCCATTGCTCCACATTCTGCTGATATTTGATACTATGTCTTTCATGTCTGCCATTCTGGTAGGTGTATGCACAGTATTCTTCTTATGGCTTTAATCCCTCTGTTGTTAGTGAAGTTGTGCCTCTTGTGGTATTCATGGACTATTTCCTGTTGTTTTTGGAAAAGTTTTAAAAATTGTGGTCTGGTACACATAACATAAAATGTACTATCTTAACCATTTTTAAGTGCACATTTCAGGGTCGGGAAGTAATTCACACTGTTGTGCAAACCAGACCACCATCATCCTCCAGAACTTTTTCATCTTGCAAAATTGAAACAGTCCCCATTAAACACTCACTCCCCATTGTCCCTCCCTCAGCCTCTGGCCCTCAACATCCTACTTTATGTCTCTATATTTCCGACTGCTCTAGGGGCCTTGTATGAGTGGATCAAGCACTGTTTGTTTTTTTGTGTCTAGCTTACATCACTGAGCATAATGCCCTCAAGGTTCATCCCTGCTGCATCCTGTGTCAGAATTGACTTCCTTTTTAGGCTGAATAGCATTCCCTTCTATTGATGGACCGTGTTTTTCTTCTCCATTCTTCCATTAGTGGACACATGTAATATCTACATTCATTTCTGCTGTCATAATATTTGTGGAATAAAATCAGAAAGTCCTATGAATCAAAAGTCATTTGCCATTAACTTTTTTCTTAAACTTTTTGTTGTGGAAAACATCAAGGCTAAGAAAAGGGAAAAATACATGTCAGCTTCACTTGTGTTCAGGAATTAATGCTTTACGGATTCACTTTATTCCCTGTGTGTGTGCTATGCGTGTGCATGTGCCTGTTTGCATAAATATGCTGTGCATGTGGATAGGTATGTGAACTTGCACACATTAGTGTGTGCATGGGCATATGGGTGCATGTGTGTTCACATGCTAGTGTGTGAATATATTTGTGCTGTGCACGTGCATATGTTTGTGTGTGTGCTGTGCCTGCCTGTGCGCACACCTGTGTGTTTGCTGGAACCACTTGCAAGTTGGCTGCAGACTGAATTGTGCCCCAGATATATCCGCACGCAGCTGCTCTAACAATCCTGAGTAGCCACGTAAAGGTCACAGATCTCAGGGATTTAAATGGATGGAGCAGGATATCCTGACACAGAGTTTGTCTTCCAATGACTGTCACTGTCTCAGTAACATCCTTCACACCTTCTTTAAGCCGCATTCAGGGTCCAGTTTAGACTCCCATTACATTCAGTCACCTGTCCTAGGTCCCCTAAAGCAACAATGTCACCGTTGGAGAGCCCGGCCAAGGCTGGGGGTGCCCCTCCTCTTTGCCTGGCCTCCAGGCCCTGCCCTTGGCTCCTGTTTTCTCATATCTCAGCCAGGCCCCGACTTGGATCGGGCCACCACCTCTTTCCTCACAGGGTCTCATCACCCAGTCAAGGGGGTTCATTCTCCCCAAACACAGCATCAGGAGTTGGGGGCTAACAGTCCCCACTGGGTCTCCTTCATGTGAGACCCTGTGCTGTTGAAAGAGCAGTCACCCTGCCCTCGGGGGCGGGGGACTGGGGGACGACATGCGGCCCACGATAGGCAGGCGGGTCTCCGGGTGGGGCGAGCCAGTTTGCAAGGAGTTCCGCGGTGGGTTCTCCTCTCCAACGGCTTCTGTGCCCCTACCTCTCCCCGTGCCTCCCCTCGAAGACAGCGCGGTGCCCGGGTTGGGAACCATGGGAGCCGTCAGCCACTGCCCCCTCTACACACACACACACACACGCACACGCACACGCACACGCACACGCTGCAGGGAAGCAGGACCTGAGTGCAGGGCTCTCAGCGGCCCTGAGCGCCCCGCCCGGAATCGGCCAGCCGAATGGACAGACCGGATCTCTCGGCCCGGACCATGCAGGACTCTCCTGACCTGGCTTGCAGTGTGGCCGCCTCCTTCTGGAAGCCTGGGAGGCTGGAATCAGGCCACTTCTTGTCTGTCCTGGCAGCAGACTGGGCTGCACTCTAAGAAGTTCGTGGCTCGCCCGTGGATCCTGACCATCAGGTGGCCAGAGAAATTGGGAACATTTCTGTTTTACCTGTTGAAATGTTTAATGACAAAGATTTTGTTCAGTTTCCTGATGTGGGTGTCCAAAGATGAGAGACCCATGTGTGTGATCTGTACCCCCTATGAGATCAGCCCTAAGCTAGTTTAAACATGATCAAGTTGTGTCTACATGGTAGATTTAGACCTCTGCATGTCCTGTCTACTGATTATGTTTAGAGCTGACCATGTGTTGTCTATAATAAGAAGATTTAGACCTGACCATGTTCTGTGTACGCTAGGACTATGGGGACCTGGGTAGAGACCCGGCCTGGCCTCAGTACTGGGAAGCTCCGTGCCTGCATCTGAATGTCAGTGCTTAGATGTCTGGGGTCTGGAGCTGAGGTGGGCTTGTCTACGTAACAGCCTCTCTTCTGAGTGTGGTGACCTGGTCCTCCCAAGGGTCAGTGCTATGGTCGGGGCCTTAGTCTTAATCCCTGCAAGGTTCACCTTCCCTGGGGCTCATGGAGAATCCTCAGGAGGACTACCTGGCAATAATTCCAATTTACCAGCACGTGCATGGTGCATAGGGAAGCAGGTTTAGCTGCTGAATTGATTGCAGGGCACGCAGATCGGGCAAAAGGCCGATGGGTGACAGCTGAGGCTGCTGCTGAGCTCTCCCTCCAGTCTACCGTCCCTACTCAGCAGAGTCCAGAGCTGCCCCTCGGCTTTCAGCCCTGCTGTCCTGTATGTTTTCTCAACATGTAAGTGAGACGAGAAAGGACTGAGCATGCCAGCACCAGGGTCGTGTGTTCAACTCTAGTATGAAAGCTGTACAAACAGTTAAAATCACACAGAACCAAAGTGAGGAGAGGAGGACTCCTCTGGGACAAGTGTGGGGAAAGGAGACACACCTGACACTTTTTCCCATCCCAGGAGGTCCCAGGGACCCAGCTTGTTTCCACATTGGGGGAGCCCCCTGCAGAGCCATGGTGTCCTGACCAAGGGGACGTGTGACCCCAGGTGCAGGGTCTGGGGAGGTGAGGTCACCCTGGGACTGTGGACATGTGACCCAGGTGGAGGGCTCTGGGGAGGAGGGTCACCCTGGTGAGTGTGGATGTGTGGCCCCAGGTATAGGGTGCGGGGACTGTGTGGGTCTCACCATACCTGCATGGGTCAGGATCACATGGATGGGGAGACCGCATATGCGCTCTTTGCCTGCAGTGTGTCCTGTCCCCTTTGAGATTTCCAACCTCTGCATTAAGGGTGTTGTCCTGATTAACCTGTGGTTCCTTTTCTTCTCTTCATCTTGTCACAATCATATGAGGTCAGGCATGTTTGAGTGGGTTGCTGCTCTGTGTTCCGGTGAGTGACAACACTTGGTGGTGTCGTATTAATACTATAGCATATCATATGTCTAATCTATGGGGGTCACCACTGCCTGGGTCCCCCTGGACAGAGGTCAGGTGAGCACAGACTAGCCCCCCCTATGAATGGTCTCCCACGTGCTCTGTGAGGGTACCGTGATGGCCCCTAAGGTACGGGACTGTGTCTGGGCCTCCGACATTTGTGATGAAGGGGAGTCGAAATGGAATCTCAATTAACAAGACATTATTTTAAGAATTTATTTTAAGTGAAATAAAACACACGTCACATACCCTTTACCATCATCACCATTTTAAGTGCACGTTTCTGAGGCATCAGATAGATTCACTTTCTCGTGGAGCCATCACCACCATCAGTAGAACTTTTCGTCCTGCAAAACCAAAATTCCACAACCATGAAAGTCTCATTCCCCATTCCCTCCCACTGCCCCTGGCACCGATATCCACTTCAGTCCCTGAGTTGTCGACTGCAGGGCACCCACTGGAGTGGAATCCTGCAGTGTTTGCTGACGGGTCATTTTGGAAGAGCTGACTTTCAGTCTGAAGCTCTGCCTGTTCGCATCTGAAGAATCTGCATTTAAGGAGAGGGTGTATGAGGAAGGGGGTGTATGCGGGACAAAGGTGTCCGGGGTGCAGGTGAGCCAGGACCTGACCAGCTGCCTTTTGGGTCCTCTGGTCCCATCTCTTGGTCTGTGCCTCATCTGCATCATCACTGTCCCCGCTGGCACCGCTGGGGTGTTGTTGTCTGAGTGAGAGTCCCCTGGTGTCCCTGCTCTCCTCCCCTCCTCCTGCTGGTTGGGGAGGGAACTGCTTGCTGTGTGGTCTCTACTCCTGAGGCATGAAGGACCCTGTAGCATGGACCTGCAGAGTGTGGGGTGTGGTCCCAAGAGCATGGGGCCCACATAGGACACGACATCGGGCCGTGACAAGTGCTAGGGCTGCCTCATCACTGACAGGGAATGTTGCCCAGATCCTGCTCCAGAGGGCGTGGTGGGTGGCCTGGGACCCTAGAGGCCCCATTCCTATACTGGAGCTTGGAGAGTGCATCCCCATGGGCTGCAGATTCACCCCATATCTCAGACATATCCCTCTGTCCTGTCTTTGAACTCAGGAAAACGAGCTCTCTTGTCCACAACATAGGCCTGGTCCTGTTGATATTAGGATTCTTTAAGTTAGGCGTCCTGGGATAGCAGCTTCTTTTAGGCCTGAGAAGGAACAACTCCGGAGTGTACAACAATTTCAGATGAAACTAATATTCAATGACTATCCCTAACTACTCGGTTGTTGACTTCTATTAGTCATTATTCTCCTGGTTTTAGCTCTGATGTGGGGATTACAGAGGAGTCAACATTTAAATCTTCGTAATCTGTGTATTTGTAGCTTCAGTATCGTTACGGACCCATAGTTTTTTATGGTTTGGGAAGAGTTATTGATTTCATGTATCATGTAAAGGATTCACAATGATGATAGGGCAATTAAGATTACAATAATAGCTAGTAAATTGTTCACATTTTCTCTACCTGTGCATCTATTGTATGCATATGAGTTTAGATGTCAATATTAGTGAAATGATATAGAGGACTAGAGAACTTATTTTAAAAATCACTATTAATGTGTGATGAAGAAAATGTAAAAGTTCTTCCATAATCGGTGATGTTGTATCTTGAGAGCCTAGATGAAATTGATATGCCTTAGTCATATACAGGATTTTAGCCTATCATTTAACTTTGACAAAGCTACATCACTTTTTACTTTTATCTCATTTATTGAGGAAGACATAATTGTTATGGTGTTGGCTTGAAACTGGTTGAAAAGGACTTGAGTCCTTCCTTATTTTACATTTACATAGGTAGGATCTTGAAACGTAGGATATGGTGGAGGACATCCGTGTAACCATTCTAGGTTAGGAGTAGCAATTTCCACTGCTAAGACATCTTGTTTAGACACAAATGCTTTTCAAAGTATGAAGATTATTAGCATTACTGCTGCTACTGAGATGAATGAGCCTAAAGACAAAATATTTCATGTTGTGTGTGCCTCAGGGTACTCAGACTAACGTAGTGACATCCCTGAGAGGCCACGAAAGTGCTGCAGGAAGTCATATTTACGACTACAAATATACTTGTGAAGTGAATTTTTGCTCATGCTGAGTTAACTGTATAACCTGAGAATAGTGGGAATCAGTGTAGAAAGCCTCCTATAATAGTGAAGACTGCTCCCATGGACATTAGGTCATGGAAGTGTGCTACTACATAGTATGTATCCTGAAGGACAATGTCTGGGGATGAGTTGACTAAGATGATTCCTGTCAAACCACCTACTGTAAAAAGAAAAACTAAAGCCTAAAACTCATAATATAGTGGGAGGTCATATAGTATGACCTCCGTGAACAGTTGCTAACCAGGGACTTCCCTGGTGACGCAGTGGTTAAGAATTCGTCTGCCAATGCAGGGAACACGGGTTCGAGCCCTTGTCTGGGAAGATCCCACATGCCGCGGAGCAAAAAGCCCGTGTGCCACAACTACTGAGCCTGCCCTCTAGAGCCTGCAAGCCACAACTACTGAAGCCCACGCGCCTAGAGGCCGTGCTCTGCAACAAGAGAAGCCACTGCAATGAAAGGGCCGCACACCGCAACGAAGAGTACCTGCCGCTCACCGCAACCAGAGAAAGCCCATGCGCAGCAACCAAGACCCAACTCAGCCAAAAAAAAAAAAAAAAAAGAAAAAGAAAAATTAAATAAAGAGTTGCTAATCAGCTAGATACTTTTACTCCTGTAGGGATAGAAGTAATTACGGTAGCTGATGCAAAGTATGCTCTTGAGTCCACAGCTATCCCTATGGTAAACATATGATGGGTCCACAAGAGAACTCCTAAAAAACCAGTGGACATGACTCATACTATTCCCAGATAGCTGAAAGGCAATTTTTGTCCTAAATAGTATGTAATGCTATGTGAGTTTATAACAAACCCTGTTAGGCCATGAATACAGACTTCAGGGTGAGCAAAGTATCAAAAGAGGTGTTGGTATAGGATTCGGTCTCCTCCTGCAGGGTTAAAGAAAGTAGTGTTTAGATTTCTATCTCTTAACAGCATGACAATTCTGGCTGCTTGGACTGAGATTGGTAATTATAGTAATATGGCTATAGTTGGGGAAGATTAAACAAATAATGGTGTTTGGTATTGGGATATGACTGCTGGTTTTGTATTAAAGACTATAGTAATAAAAGTAATAATACCAAGAATTGAGGAGACACCTGCTAAATGTAAGGAGAAAACAGTTAGGTCGACAGAGGCTCCTGCATGGGCCAGATTGCAGGCTAGAGCTGCATACACCGTCCCACTGGTACCAGAACCAGCTTCTACTATTGGTGATATGAGTAGGAGTAAGAATGATGGGGGAAGTAGTCAAAAGTTTATATGATTTATTGGGGGAAATGCTACTTCAGGTGTCCGAGTTCTTAGTGGCCCAAGTCAGTTTTCAAAGCCTGCAATCATAACGGGTACAGCTATAAAGAAAATTATTACAAGTGCAGGGACTGTTATGACAACCTTACAGATTTGGGCATCTCCAAGTAGCGGTCCAGGTCAGCATAGCTCAGCCTGGATTAATATAATTAAGGTGCTGCCTGCTACTCCAGCTCAAGCACCAAATAGTAAATATAAAATGGCGATATCTTTGTGATTTGTTGAAAATAATCAGCAGTGTATGAACAGAGGTAAAACGACTGAGTTAGCATTAGACTGTAAATCTAAAGACAGAGATTGAGCCCTCTTTCTGGCAAACCCTGTGGTGAATCAACAAATTGAATTGTAACTTCAGAGAAGCAGCTTCAATTCTGCCAGTGATTATCCTGCCTTTTTTTTTTTTTTCTTTTTTTCTTTCTCAAATGAAGGAGAAGTAGACTGAAGTCAGTTGACTAGAGGATTTGCCTGTTAACTAAAGTTTCCTGGGGTTAAAACTCATCAATCTCGTAAAGATTTGGCTTCAATACAGTGTTTGCTTTACATTCAATTGATGTAGAATAAAGTCTTGCAATCCTTATTTTTAGGAATTAAGTAAATTTCACTTGTTTAGGGTTTTGAAAGCTCTTGGTCTGAACTAACCTAAATTCCTAGTCCAGCACCGATAGAATGGGTGTTGTGTGTAGTAATCGTGTGGGTATTATGATTGGTAATGATAGGAAGGTTATTTCTTTGTATGTTCAAATTGTTTTGTGTTTGTGTTGTTTAATGAAGGGAATATAGTTAGTGATGTGGAGTATGTTAGCTGCAAGTAGAAATATATGCTGAGGACTGCTATGATGGTTATTAGTGTTGGTAGAATGATGTTGTCGTTTTTGTTATCTCTTGGATAATTATTCATTTGGGTAGAAAGCCTGATAGTGATGGGCGATGTCCTAATGATACTATAATGGTGAGGAAAATGATTGTGATGGGAGGTGTTTTATCTCATGTGTGTGATAATGATACTCTTGTAGTACATGATCTGGGCATAAATAAGAAGAAGATAGTGTTGTTATGATATAAATTAGTATGTTTAGGATTGTTATAATCTGAATATACATTATAATAGCTGTTATTCATCCTATATGGGCAATTGATGAGGAGGGTGTAATATTTTCCAGGTGAGTATGGCGAAGTCTGCCTCAGCCTCCAGCTATGATTTATAATATCACTATGATTAATAGTATATTTAGGTTGATAGAAGGTGACCTGTGGTATAAAACTGATAGGGGTGCAATTTTGTCATGTTGATAGCATCAGGTCTGCTGTTCATGGGATGCCTCGTGTGACTTCAGGCACTCAGAAGTGAAATGGGGAAAGTCCTACTTTTGTGACAAGGGCGATTGTCATGAGGGTGGATGCTGCTGGATTAAAGATTCTTGTTATTCATTGTGCTCTTTGACCAGAGTATATTAGATTAATGATAATAGCCATTATAAGTAGTATTGATGTGGTGGACTGTTTTAGGAAATATTTGTTGGATGCTTCTGTAGCTTATGGGTTCATGTTTTTTATTAGAATGGGGATACCATTAACCAGTGTGAGCTTGTTATACAATTATATTTCCTGAGAAAATGGTCAGTAGAATGATGGTAAAAACAATGAGAGTTTATTAGCACAGGAAGGATATACAAAAATATTTTGGGGGTATGGGCCTGAAGCTTACTTAGAGAATTTTACTATATAGCATGTGGTGTAATGTGGTAGGTAGCATGGAGAATGTAAAATTATTAGGAAGAATTCAATTCCAGGAATAAGAGCATTGAAACCTCTGTGATTTACTCTATCAAAGTAACTCTTTTGTCAGACATATTTCTTAAATTTGTGGTGGGTTGCCTGGTATGATGACAATTAGTGAAAACTCTCATATACATAGGGTTAATGTTAGTCGTAAAATACTTTTTATAAGAGATGTATGCGTTGATCATATCAAAATTGTAGGTAGGAGGCTCAAATTCATAGAAAGGAGATTGTTAGATGTGTTTAATGATGACTTGGTCTGTATATAATTCTGGCACCTAGGGATTGTCGAATGCTCCTAAAAATAGATTGCTGTGGAAATGTTTATTATAGGGAAATTGACATATTCTCTAGGAGGGACGGGGTGAATGGGCCTGCTACATTTTCTACATTGAAGACATATACAGGTTTTGATGCTACTTACGTTTAATCAAGTGGGGCTTCGTTGGATTTCGGCTACTGCGGAGATAATCAAATTCTGGGTAGGGGTCAGGAGAAAATTAGTCATAGGTGTTCTTGTGTAATAATTACTGTTGAAAGTGTAAATGATCCATTTATCAGTAAGACTGAGAATAGAATAACTGCTACATTACTTCATATGAGATGATTGTCTGTGCTATTGCTCCTAGAGCTCCAGTGAGTGAGTATTTTGAATGTGAAGTTCATCCAGATCTGAGGATGGAGTAAATGGCTAGGTGTGATATGGCTAATAGAAATAACATGCCTACATTTATATTAATTAGTGGATAAGATATGGGAAGAGGAATTCATGTTGTGAGAGCCAGGGTTAAGGCTAGCATTGGGGTTAAGGCTAGCAAGAGAAGCCACCGCAATGAGAAACCCGCGCACCGCAACAAAGAGTAGCCCCCGCTTGCCGCAACTAGGCAAAGCCTGCGCATAGCAACGAAGACCCAACGCAGCCAAAAACAAATTAATTAATTAATTAGTTAACTATTTTAAACAAAAGTACTATATCCTTCTGTACAGCTTCTCTGGGAAGAACAGAGAGATGGCGTAGGAGAGTGAGAAAGACCAATATTTAGTGCACATCTCTCATGCAGCTGCTCTGCTGGCTCAGAGAGATTTATCCCCACTTTACAAAGGAGGAAATAATCTCAGAGAGGTTTAGTAATTTTCCCAAAGCCAAACAGCTATGGAGTGGCAGAACCAAGATCTGAACCAAGTCTGTTACCTTCAAAGCCTAAGTCCTCATCACAACAAAACTCAATTAATATTTACATTTATCGAATTACATTGCAACCTGGGGAGTTCTTGGCACAATCCTGAATAAGAGTGAGAAAGAAAGAAATAGCATTGTTCCTACAGTCAACCCAAATTTTTGGAGCAGCTGCTAGATGCCTGGCCCTTTTTGGGGTTCAGCAGTGGTCAAGACAGGAAGAGTCCTGCTTTCATGAACCACGTAGTGGGGAGGAGAGACGGGTGCAACTTGGGTGAGGGATTTCACCTTGCTGGACCTCTGTTTTGTCATCTGGAAAATGGGATGGGTGTTCCTCATTTTCTGGGATTGTCCAGCCCTCACATTCTCTGATTCCATAAGAAGCATTTGTTTTCCTGTTTCTTTAAAATTCATTCAGGCCGTGAGCTGTGATGAATGTTGTTAGCTGCTCCCCAAATCACTCTATTCCCACCCTTTTCCTGTGATCAGGTCTTTCCCGAAACATGACTCACAGTCAGTCAAGTCACAGAACCTAAGGGGCACCCAGCAGAAAAATTCCAACCCTTGCTTCCCAGGAGCTCTGCGGTCTACCTGCCAGGTAAACTTAACTCACCTGGCACAAGGTGGCCATCCCTGGTTTCACATCAACATGATCTCAGGCACAAACCTCCTTGTCTTTCCATTTTGTCTTTAAGTTACTTGTTGAAACAACTGCACAAATATGACACAGATATAAAATCAGGCATCTTCTGCCCCCAGTGCCTACTAATAAATGATTTTCTGCCACTTTAATGATAAAGATAGAACATTTCAACATTCTGCTACCCTTATTATTTGTCATTTTTGTTGATATTTCTATTGACTACATCTTTCAATATTTTAACAATGGAACATTTATTTAGGGTGTTCCAGACCCAGCCTTTAGTGGTAAAGGTTTCGTTGTTATATTTCTATTATGTTTCCTTTCAAAATCATTATCCTATTTAAATGGATTAAGTCAATTCTATAGGCATTTATCTTATGATATTGATGAAATTGATACATAGAGGGCAGTAGTACAAGTTGATTGGACTTGAGAACCTCTATTAGCACAGTTAAGTATAAATATTATCTATATGTAAACCAAAGTACAGGCCGAGTGAGATTCTCTGACTTTTTTCCACTGTCTGCCCCTCAAGCCTGTGAGAAATGGACTAGTTCTTGCCCTATCAGTAAACAAAGGATGTCACAGTCTTCAGCACTTGCAGCCCTCCAATGTGAGCCGGCGGGCCCTGAGGCACTCAGGATATGCAAATACAGAATGCAGGCCCCAGAGAGCTGAGGTGCATATCAAAGGAAGGAATTCAGTGAGCCCAGGCAAAGAAAAGCGCCGCATTCCTCACCTTGGGAGAGCTGGTTTTCCTTAGTTAACAATCACCTTTGGATGTTCCCCATTACCTGCGCCAGTTCCCTGCCCTGTCCCCTCCCCCCGGTACTTTAGCTCAGGGAGGAAGGAGCGCAGAGGGACTCGGCTGAATAAGGGGCCTGCGCGCCTCGGGAGGAGTTTTCAGCCGCTTTCTCCGCAGTCGGGAAGAGGGCGCTGACGCTGCAGCCGGACCCTGCGCCTGCCTTGCCCCGTTTCCCCTCAGGACGCTCAGGCCGACCCCCTCCTCACGCCCACCAGGCCTCGCGAGCCAGGACGAGGGCAGGGGCGAGAGGACGGACCGAAGTTCCCGGGGACCAGACGCTGGAGGCCGCTCTTTCTGCACAGCAGCGACGGGTGGCAGCGAACCCCTGCCCCTCAGAAGCTGGTCTTGTGCTGCCTCCCGGGCACCGGACCAGGCGGAGGGTCGGCGCCCACTTACCCGACCCGCCGTCCCCGCGACTGTCATGGCTTCGGCCGCCGGGGCACCTCCAGAGCCGGCAGCCTCAGTGAGGTCGCCCTCCCCTCGGGCTCCGGGGCAGTTCCGTGAAGGCGGAGGGAAGAGACCCCGCCTGAGCCGGGAGTTCCAGCTCTGAGGAAACGCGGGCTCTGTTCAGCGCGCAGTGGGTGGGACCGCTCTGGCCCGAGGCCTTCCGGGAGGGAGCGGGGCGGCGGGGGAGGGAGCCGCCAGGAGCGCAGGGCCCCGTCGGGGTTCCTGGAGGGGCGGCCCGGCCTGGGGGCCACGCCCATTGTGGCCGCAGCCCAGGCCTTTTTCCTGGAATCCTACACAAAAAAATTAGAAAGATACACAGTCTATAGTAAATACTCACAAATGATTGTTGCTGCTGTGCTCACTATTCTATTAAAGGTGTAAAATCCATAAAACACTTTAAGTTCAAAATTAAATGTGAATTTTTACCTTTCTAATTATGTCTCTGATATTCACAGTTGTGGTTAATGAATCAGAGACTGTGGCATCACTAGTTAAAAATCAGCTTGTTAAAAAAATAGAACTCAGGCCCACCGGACCTACTGAATCACAAGCTGCACTTTTACAATCTCCCCAGTGTACTCGTGTACCCATGAATAGTTGAAAGGTACATTTCTACCTCGACAGGTCTTTTCTCTATGAGAAATACACACATTTTATCCAGTTTGATATAAATAAAACACTCAAAAATGCATATGCCTGTGTTGAAACCATCATTTTATCATTTCTTTTCCAGACAAGTATAGTCTCTATACTGGTTTTGTGGATCACATGCCATACTCTTTTCTTGTAGTTAGAAATAAGGTAGAGAAAGTTACTTTGTAAAAAAAAAATATATATATATATATATATATATATATATATATGTATTAGTGGATAATTGAAGAGACTCTTCTAAATTAAAACCTTCTCTTAACTTGCTGTTTTCTTCTTGGGTCATATTATGAACTCTTCCCGTGGCCACATGGCATGTGTACGTTTAATTTCAGGGACTGCTGACATTCCAGGATGTGGCCATAGATTTCTGTCAAGAGGAGTGAGAATGCCTGGACCAAGATCAATGGGAATTGTACAGGGATGTGATGTTATAGAAGTATAGGAACCTGCTCTCCTTGGGTGAGGATACCTTCCTTCCAGAATTCCTTATCCAACCACAGGGTTTGGAGTCCTTCATTTGTAGACTATCTCCTGGAATCTTCTGCTTCCTACAATAGGGTTTCAGATTGCAACGTTTCAGGAAAGATTGGGAGTTTGTGGGTATAATTTTTCTTATTCTTTTAAAATTGCAGCCTCCCTTTTAATATACTTTGTAACTGCTTGGGATGTGTCTATATGAACTGTG
The DNA here is from genome assembly GCF_965194825.1 of Balaenoptera physalus. Taxonomy (NCBI): domain Eukaryota; kingdom Metazoa; phylum Chordata; class Mammalia; order Artiodactyla; family Balaenopteridae; genus Balaenoptera; species Balaenoptera physalus. Next base: position 133,569 of record NW_028125217.1, read on the forward strand.
TACTATATGCTTCTGTTATAGTCCTTACAATATTTTATTGCCTTATTTTCTCTAACAATTTTCCATGGATTCTTTGGGCTTAAGGTATATTAAAAGGGAGACTGCGAATCTGGGACTTCCCTGGTGATGCAGTGATTAAGAATTCGCCTGCCAATGCAGGGGACCCGGTTCGATCCCCGGTCCGGGAAGATCTCACGTGCCACGGAACAACTAAGCCATTGGGCCACAACTACTGAGTCTGCACGCCACAACTACTGAAGCAGGTGTGTCTTGAGCCCATGTGCCATTTATTTTTGGGAGAATAAAACCGCTTCTGAGTGATTAAAATTTAGGCCAGCTAGTCAAAATGCTTTATCACCTGTTCTTCTAAAACACTGGTCAATGGAACAAGTTTTCCTAGGGATAACAGTGTAATTGTATTCTGGAGTTCATATGGGCAATATGGTTTATGACCTTGATGCTGGATCACGACATTTCAACGGTATAACTGCTATTAATTGTCTGTTTGTTCAACGATTAAAGTCTCACGTGATCTGAGTTCAGACTGGAGTCATCCTGGTTGGTTTCTGTCTATTGCAGATTTCTTCCAGTATGAAAGGACAAGAGCAATACGGCTTCCTTTACAAAATGTCTTCAAACTACATGATGATATAATCTACATTCAATTAATTTATACATACCCTACTGTAGAACAGGGTTCGTTACGCTGGCAGAGCCCGGTAATTATGTAAAACTGAAACTTTTTCTGCACTGGTTCAAGTCCTCTTCCTAAGAATATGTTTATAATCAACATTCTTTCACAAATTACCCAATTTAATTCACCATAGCATTCCTCAAATTAACCAAATGGAAAATCCTAGGCTATATACAAATCCAGAAAGGGCCAAAAATCATCAGCCCCCATGGATGATTACAACCCATTGCTGAGGCATTCAAATTACTTATTAAAGAACCACTATGTCCATCAACATCATCAATTTATATATTATTGCCCCAATGCTAGCCATAACCCTGCCTCTCACAACATGAATTCCTCTTCCCATATCTTATCCACTAATTAGTATAAATGTAGGCATATTATTTCTATTAGCCATATCACACCTAGCCATTTATTCCATCCTCAGATCTGGATGAACTTCACATTCAAAATACTCACTCACTGGAGCTCCAGGAACAATAGCACAGAGGATCATCTCATATGAAGTAATGTAGCAGTTATTCTATTCTCAGTCTTACTGGTAAATGGATCATTTACACTTTCAACAGTAATTACTACACAAGAACACCTATGACTAATTTTCTCCTGACCCCTACCCAGAATTTGATTATCTCCGCAGTAGCAGAAATCCAGTGAAGCCCCACTTGATTTAACAGAAGTAGAATCAAAATCTGTACATGTCTTCAATGTAGAAAATGTAGCAGGCCCATTCACCGCGTCCTTCCTAGAGAATATGTCAATTTCCCTATAATAAACGTTTCCACAGCAATCTATTTTTAGGAGCATTCGACAATCCCTAGGTGCCAGAATTATAGATTCTTTCATCTTGTAAATATAGTTTTCTTTAAAAAATAATTTTTATAGTTTTACTACCTTTAAACAAAATGTACTCCATTGCTGTGGAATATTCCTTCATAGGAGCGTGCATGGTTCATTTCTGCATCCGTCTGTGATGGCCTTCAGGTTCCTTCAGGTTTGGCTCCTGTGGCTGCCAGTCCATGTCCGTGTGTCCTGGTGCAGGTCTGGTGGGTTTGTGTTCAACTGGGAGGAGCACTGTGGGTCTCTGTGCACGGACTTCGCTATCTGAGGCCCGATTGCTTCAGAAGTGGTTGCATCCCCCCGTTGCGTACCAGGCTTTCCATTGCTCCACATCCTGCTGATATTTGATACTATGTCTTTCATGTCTGCCATTCTGGTAGGTGTATGCACAGTATTTTTCTTATGGCTTTAATCCCTCTGTTGTTAGTGAAGTTGTGCCTCTTGTGGTATTCATGGACTATTTCCTGTTGTTTTTGGAAAAGTTTTAAAAATTGTGGTCTGGTACACATAACATAAAATGTACTATCTTAACCATTTTTAAGTGCACATTTCAGGGTCGGGAAGTAATTCACACTGTTGTGCAAACCTGACCACCATCATCCTCCAGAACTTTTTCATCTTGCAAAATTGAAACAGTCCCCATTAAACACTCACTCCCCATTGTCCCTCCCTCAGCCTCTGGCCCTCAACATCCTACTTTATGTCTCTATATTTCCGACTGCTCTAGGGGCCTTGTATGAGTGGATCAAGCACTGTTTGTTTTTTTGTGTCTAGCTTACATCACTGAGCATAATGCCCTCAAGGTTCATCCCTGCTGCATCCTGTGTCAGAATTGACTTCCTTTTTAGGCTGAATAGCATTCCCTTCTATTGATGGACCGTGTTTTTCTTCTCCATTCTTCCATTAGTGGACACATGTAATATCTACATTCATTTCTGCTGTCATAATATTTGTGGAATAAAATCAGAAAGTCCTATGAATCAAAAGTCATTTGCCATTAACTTTTTTCTTAAACTTTTTGTTGTGGAAAACATCAAGGCTAAGAAAAGGGAAAAATACATGTCAGCTTCACTTGTGTTCAGGAATTAATGCTTTACGGATTCACTTTATTCCCTGTGTGTGTGCTATGCGTGTGCATGTGCCTGTTTGCATAAATATGCTGTGCATGTGGATAGGTATGTGAACTTGCACACATTAGTGTGTGCATGGGCATATGGGTGCATGTGTGTTCACATGCTAGTGTGTGAATATATTTGTGCTGTGCACGTGCATATGTTTGTGTGTGTGCTGTGCCTGCCTGTGCGCACACCTGTGTGTTTGCTGGAACCACTTGCAAGTTGGCTGCAGACTGAATTGTGCCCCAGATATATCCGCACGCAGCTGCTCTAACAATCCTGAGTAGCCACGTAAAGGTCACAGATCTCAGGGATTTAAATGGATGGAGCAGGATATCCTGACACAGAGTTTGTCTTCCAATGACTGTCACTGTCTCAGTAACATCCTTCACACCTTCTTTAAGCCGCATTCAGGGTCCAGTTTAGACTCCCATTACATTCAGTCACCTGTCCTAGGTCCCCTAAAGCAACAATGTCACCGTTGGAGAGCCCGGCCAAGGCTGGGGGTGCCCCTCCTCTTTGCCTGGCCTCCAGGCCCTGCCCTTGGCTCCTGTTTTCTCATATCTCAGCCAGGCCCCGACTTGGATCGGGCCGCCACCTCTTTCCTCACAGGGTCTCATCACCCAGTCAAGGGGGTTCATTCTCCCCAAACACAGCATCAGGAGTTGGGGGCTAACAGTCCCCACTGGGTCTCCTTCATGTGAGACCCTGTGCTGTTGAAAGAGCAGTCACCCTGCCCTCGGGGGCGGGGGACTGGGGGACGACATGCGGCCCACGATAGGCAGGCGGGTCTCCGGGTGGGGCGAGCCAGTTTGCAAGGAGTTCCGCGGTGGGTTCTCCTCTCCAACGGCTTCTGTGCCCCTACCTCTCCCCGTGCCTCCCCTCGAAGACAGCGCGGTGCCCGGGTTGGGAACCATGGGAGCCGTCAGCCACTGCCCCCTCTACACACACACACACACACGCACACGCACACGCACACGCACACGCTGCAGGGAAGCAGGACCTGAGTGCAGGGCTCTCAGCGGCCCTGAGCGCCCCGCCCGGAATCGGCCAGCCGAATGGACAGACCGGATCTCTCGGCCCGGACCGTGCAGGACTCTCCTGACCTGGCTTGCAGTGTGGCCGCCTCCTTCTGGAAGCCTGGGAGGCTGGAATCAGGCCACTTCTTGTCTGTCCTGGCAGCAGACTGGGCTGCACTCTAAGAAGTTCGTGGCTCGCCCGTGGATCCTGACCATCAGGTGGCCAGAGAAATTGGGAACATTTCTGTTTTACCTGTTGAAATGTTTAATGACAAAGATTTTGTTCAGTTTCCTGATGTGGGTGTCCAAAGATGAGAGACCCATGTGTGTGATCTGTACCCCCTATGAGATCAGCCCTAAGCTAGTTTAAACATGATCAAGTTGTGTCTACATGGTAGATTTAGACCTCTGCATGTCCTGTCTACTGATTATGTTTAGAGCTGACCATGTGTTGTCTATAATAAGAAGATTTAGACCTGACCATGTTCTGTGTACGCTAGGACTATGGGGACCTGGGTAGAGACCCGGCCTGGCCTCAGTACTGGGAAGCTCCGTGCCTGCATCTGAATGTCAGTGCTTAGATGTCTGGGGTCTGGAGCTGAGGTGGGCTTGTCTACGTAACAGCCTCTCTTCTGAGTGTGGTGACCTGGTCCTCCCAAGGGTCAGTGCTATGGTCGGGGCCTTAGTCTTAATCCCTGCAAGGTTCACCTTCCCTGGGGCTCATGGAGAATCCTCAGGAGGACTACCTGGCAATAATTCCAATTTACCAGCACGTGCATGGTGCATAGGGAAGCAGGTTTAGCTGCTGAATTGATTGCAGGGCACGCAGATCGGGCAAAAGGCCGATGGGTGACAGCTGAGGCTGCTGCTGAGCTCTCCCTCCAGTCTACCGTCCCTACGCAGCAGAGTCCAGAGCTGCCCCTCGGCTTTCAGCCCTGCTGTCCTGTATGTTTTCTCAACATGTGAGACGAGAAAGGACTGAGCATGCCAGCACCAGGGTCGTGTGTTCAACTCTAGTATGAAAGCTGTACAAACAGTTAAAATCACACAGAACCAAAGTGAGGAGAGGAGGACTCCTCTGGGACAAGTGTGGGGAAAGGAGACCCACCTGACACTTTTTCCCATCCCAGGAGGTCCCAGGGACCCAGCTTGTTTCCACATTGGGGGAGCCCCCTGCAGAGCCATGGTGTCCTGACCAAGGGGACGTGTGACCCCAGGTGCAGGGTCTGGGGAGGTGAGGTCACCCTGGGACTGTGGACATGTGACCCAGGTGGAGGGCTCTGGGGAGGAGGGTCACCCTGGTGAGTGTGGATGTGTGGCCCCAGGTATAGGGTGCGGGGACTGTGTGGGTCTCACCATACCTGCATGGGTCAGGATCACATGGATGGGGAGACCGCATATGCGCTCTTTGCCTGCAGTGTGTCCTGTCCCCTTTGAGATTTCCAACCTCTGCATTAAGGGTGTTGTCCTGATTAACCTGTGGTTCCTTTTCTTCTCTTCATCTTGTCACAATCATATGAGGTCAGGCATGTTTGAGTGGGTTGCTGCTCTGTGTTCCGGTGAGTGACAACACTTGGTGGTGTCGTATTAATACTATAGCATATCATATGTCTAATCTATGGGGGTCACCACTGCCTGGGTCCCCCTGGACAGAGGTCAGGTGAGCACAGACTAGCCCCCCCTATGAATGGTCTCCCACGTGCTCTGTGAGGGTACCGTGATGGCCCCTAAGGTACGGGACTGTGTCTGGGCCTCCGACATTTGTGATGAAGGGGAGTCGAAATGGAATCTCAATTAACAAGACATTATTTTAAGAATTTATTTTAAGTGAAATAAAACACACGTCACATACCCTTTACCATCATCACCATTTTAAGTGCACGTTTCTGAGGCATCAGATAGATTCACTTTCTCGTGGAGCCATCACCACCATCAGTAGAACTTTTCGTCCTGCAAAACCAAAATTCCACAACCATGAAAGTCTCATTCCCCATTCCCTCCCACTGCCCCTGGCACCGATATCCACTTCAGTCCCTGAGTTGTCGACTGCAGGGCACCCACTGGAGTGGAATCCTGCAGTGTTTGCTGACGGGTCATTTTGGAAGAGCTGACTTTCAGTCTGAAGCTCTGCCTGTTCGCATCTGAAGAATCTGCATTTAAGGAGAGGGTGTATGAGGAAGGGGGTGTATGCGGGACAAAGGTGTCCGGGGTGCAGGTGAGCCAGGACCTGACCAGCTGCCTTTTGGGTCCTCTGGTCCCATCTCTTGGTCTGTGCCTCATCTGCATCATCACTGTCCCCGCTGGCACCGCTGGGGTGTTGTTGTCTGAGTGAGAGTCCCCTGGTGTCCCTGCTCTCCTCCCCTCCTCCTGCTGGTTGGGGAGGGAACTGCTTGCTGTGTGGTCTCTACTCCTGAGGCATGAAGGACCCTGTAGCATGGACCTGCAGAGTGTGGGGTGTGGTCCCAAGAGCATGGGGCCCACATAGGACACGACATCGGGCCGTGACAAGTGCTAGGGCTGCCTCATCACTGACAGGGAATGTTGCCCAGATCCTGCTCCAGAGGGCGTGGTGGGTGGCCTGGGACCCTAGAGGCCACATTCCTATACTGGAGCTTGGAGAGTGCATCCCCATGGGCTGCAGATTCACCCCATATCTCAGACATATCCCTCTGTCCTGTCTTTGAACTCAGGAAAACGAGCTCTCTTGTCCACAACATAGGCCTGGTCCTGTTGATATTAGGATTCTTTAAGTTAGGCGTCCTGGGATAGCAGCTTCTTTTAGGCCTGAGAAGGAACAACTCCGGAGTGTACAACAATTTCAGATGAAACTAATATTCAATGACTATCCCTAACTACTCGGTTGTTGACTTCTATTAGTCATTATTCTCCTGGTTTTAGCTCTGATGTGGGGATTACAGAGGAGTCAACATTTAAATCTTCGTAATCTGTGTATTTGTAGCTTCAGTATCGTTACGGACCCATAGTTTTTTATGGTTTGGGAAGAGTTATTGATTTCATGTATCATGTAAAGGATTCACAATGATGATAGGGCAATTAAGATTACAATAATAGCTAGTAAATTGTTCACATTTTCTCTACCTGTGCATCTATTGTATGCATATGAGTTTAGATGTCAATATTAGTGAAATGATATAGAGGACTAGAGAACTTATTTTAAAAATCACTATTAATGTGTGATGAAGAAAATGTAAAAGTTCTTCCATAATCGGTGATGTTGTATCTTGAGAGCCTAGATGAAATTGATATGCCTTAGTCATATACAGGATTTTAGCCTATCATTTAACTTTGACAAAGCTACATCACTTTTTACTTTTATCTCATTTATTGAGGAAGACATAATTGTTATGGTGTTGGCTTGAAACTGGTTGAAAAGGACTTGAGTCCTTCCTTATTTTACATTTACATAGGTAGGATCTTGAAACGTAGGATATGGTGGAGGACATCCGTGTAACCATTCTAGGTTAGGAGTAGCAATTTCCACTGCTAAGACTTCTTGTTTAGACACAAATGCTTTTCAAAGTATGAAGATTATTAGCATTACTGCTGCTACTGAGATGAATGAGCCTAAAGACAAAATATTTCATGTTGTGTGTGCCTCAGGGTACTCAGACTAAGGTAGTGACATCCCTGAAAGGCCACGAAAGTGCTGCAGGAAGTCATATTTACGACTACAAATATACTTGTGAAGTGAATTTTTGCTCATGCTGAGTTAACTGTATAACCTGAGAATAGTGGGAATCAGTGTAGAAAGCCTCCTATAATAGTGAAGACTGCTCCCATGGACATTAGGTCATGGAAGTGTGCTACTACATAGTATGTATCCTGGAGGGCAATGTCTGGGGATGAGTTGACTAAGATGATTCCTGTCAAACCACCTACTGTAAAAAGAAAAACTAAAGCCTAAAACTCATAATATAGTGGGAGGTCATATAGTATGACCTCCGTGAACAGTTGCTAACCAGGGACTTCCCTGGTGACACAGTGGTTAAGAATTCATCTGCCAATGCAGGGAACACGGGTTCGAGCCCTTGTCTGGGAAGATTCCACATGCCGCGGAGCAAAAAGCCCGTGTGCCACAACTACTGAGCCTGCCCTCTAGAGCCCGCAAGCCACAACTACTGAAGCCCACGCGCCTAGAGGCCGTGCTCTGCAACAAGAGAAGCCACTGCAATGAAAGGGCCGCACACCGCAACGAAGAGTAGCTGCCGCTCACTGCAACCAGAGAAAGCCCATGCGCAGCAACCAAGACCCAACTCAGCCAAAAAAAAAAACAGAAAAGAAAAAGAAAAATTAAATAAAGAGTTGCTAATCAGCTAGATACTTTTACTCCTGTAGGGATAGAAGTAATTACGGTAGCTGATGCAAAGTATGCTCCTGAGTCCACAGCTATCCCTATGGTAAACATATGATGGGCCCACAAGAGAACTCCTAAAAAACCAGTGGACATGACTCATACTATTCCCAGATAGCTGAAAGGCAATTTTTGTCCTAAATAGTATGTAATGCTATGTGAGTTTATAACAAACCCTGTTAGGCCATGAATACAGACTTCAGGGTGAGCAAAGTATCAAAAGAGGTGTTGGTATAGGATTCGGTCTCCTCCTGCAGGGTCAAAGAAAGTAGTGTTTAGATTTCTATCTCTTAACAGCATGGCAATTCTGGCTGCTTGGACTGAGATTGGTAATTATAGTAATATGGCTATAGTTGGGGAAGATTAAACAAATAATGGTGTTTGGTATTGGGATATGACTGCTGGTTTTGTATTAAAGACTATAGTAATAAAAGTAATAATACCAAGAATTGATGAGACACCTGCTAAATGTAAGGAGAAAACAGTTAGGTCGACAGAGGCTCCTGCATGGGCCAGATTGCAGGCTAGAGCTGAATACACCGTCCCACTGGTACCAGAACCAGCTTCTACTATTGGTGATATGAGTAGGAGTAAGAATGATGGGGGAAGTAGTCAAAAGTTTATATGATTTATTGGGGGAAATGCTACTTCAGGTGTCCGAGTTCTTAGTGGCCCAAGTCAGTTTTCAAAGCCTGCAATCATAACGGGTACAGCTATAAAGAAAATTATTACAAGTGCAGGGACTGTTATGACAACCTTACAGATTTGGGCATCTCCAAGTAGCGGTCCAGGTCAGCATAGCTCAGCCTGGATTAATATAATTAAGGTGCTGCCTGCTACTCCAGCTCAAGCACCAAATAGTAAATATAAAATGCCGATATCTTTGTGATTTGTTGAAAATAATCAGCAGTGTATGAACAGAGGTAAAACGACTGAGTTAGCATTAGACTGTAAATCTAAAGACAGAGATTGAGCCCTCTTTCTGGCAAACCCTGTGGTGAATCAACAAATTGAATTGTAACTTCAGAGAAGCAGCTTCAATTCTGCCAGTGATTATCCTGCCTTTTTTTTTTTTTTCTTTTTTTCTTTCTCAAATGAAGGAGAAGTAGACTGAAGTCAGTTGACTAGAGGATTTGCCTGTTAACTAAAGTTTCCTGGGGTTAAAACTCATCAATCTCGTAAAGATTTGGCTTCAATACAGTGTTTGCTTTACATTCAATTGATGTAGAATAAAGTCTTGCAATCCTTATTTTTAGGAATTAAGTAAATTTCACTTGTTTAGGGTTTTGAAAGCTCTTGGTCTGAACTAACCTAAATTCCTAGTCCAGCACCGATAGAATGGGTGTTGTGTGTAGTAACCGTGTGGGTATTATGATTGGTAATGATAGGAAGGTTATTTCTTTGTATGTTCAAATTGTTTTGTGTTTGTGTTGTTTAATGAAGGGAATATAGTTAGTGATGTGGAGTATGTTAGCTGCAAGTAGAAATATATGCTGAGGACTGCTATGATGGTTATTAGTGTTGGTAGAATGATGTTGTCGTTTTTGTTATCTCTTGGATAATTATTCATTTGGGTAGAAAGCCTGATAGTGATGGGCGATGTCCTAATGATACTATAATGGTGAGGAAAATGATTGTGATGGGAGGTGTTTTATCTCATGTGTGTGATAATGATACTCTTGTAGTACATGATCTGGGCATAAATAAGAAGAAGATAGTGTTGTTATGATATAAATTAGTATGTTTAGGATTGTTATAATCTGAATATACATTATAATAGCTGTTATTCATCCTATATGGGCAATTGATGAGGAGGGTGTAATATTTTCCAGGTGAGTATGGCGAAGTCTGCCTCAGCCTCCAGCTATGATTTATAATATCACTATGATTAATAGTATATTTAGGTTGATGGAAGGTGACCTGTGGTATAAAACTGATAGGGGTGCAATTTTGTCATGTTGATAGCATCAGGTCTGCTGTTCATGGGATGCCTCGTGTGACTTCAGGCACTCAGAAGTGAAATGGGGAAAGTCCTACTTTTGTGACAAGGGCGATTGTCATGAGGGTGGATGCTGCTGGATTAAAGATTCTTGTTATTCATTGTGCTCTTTGACCAGAGTATATTAGATTAATGATAATAGCCATTATAAGTAGTATTGATGTGGTGGACTGTTTTAGGAAATATTTGTTGGATGCTTCTGTAGCTTATGGGTTCATGTTTTTTATTAGAATGGGGATACCATTAACCAGTGTGAGCTTGTTATACAATTATATTTCCTGAGAAAATGGTCAGTAGAATGATGGTAAAAACAATGAGAGTTTATTAGCACAGGAAGGATATACAAAAATATTTTGGGGGTATGGGCCTGAAGCTTACTTAGAGAACTTTACTATATAGCATGTGGTGTAATGTGGTAGGTAGCATGGAGAATGTAAAATTATTAGGAAGAATTCAATTCCAGGAATAAGAGCATTGAAACCTCTGTGATTTACTCTATCAAAGTAACTCTTTTGTCAGACATATTTCTTAAATTTGTGGTGGGTTGCCTGGTATGATGACAATTAGTGAAAACTCTCATATACATAGGGTTAATGTTAGTCGTAAAATACTTTTTATAAGAGATGTATGCGTTGATCATATCAAAATTGTAGGTAGGAGGCTCAAATTCATAGAAAGGAGATTGTTAGATGTGTTTAATGATGACTTGGTCTGTATATAATTCTGGCACCTAGGGATTGTCGAATGCTCCTAAAAATAGATTGCTGTGGAAATGTTTATTATAGGGAAATTGACATATTCTCTAGGAGGGACGGGGTGAATGGGCCTGCTACATTTTCTACATTGAAGACATATACAGGTTTTGATGCTACTTACGTTTAATCAAGTGGGGCTTCGTTGGATTTCGGCTACTGCGGAGATAATCAAATTCTGGGTAGGGGTCAGGAGAAAATTAGTCATAGGTGTTCTTGTGTAATAATTACTGTTGAAAGTGTAAATGATCCATTTATCAGTAAGACTGAGAATAGAATAACTGCTACATTACTTCATATGAGATGATTGTCTGTGCTATTGCTCCTAGAGCTCCAGTGAGTGAGTATTTTGAATGTGAAGTTCATCCAGATCTGAGGATGGAGTAAATGGCTAGGTGTGATATGGCTAATAGAAATAACATGCCTACATTTATATTAATTAGTGGATAAGATATGGGAAGAGGAATTCATGTTGTGAGAGCCAGGGTTAAGGCTAGCATTGGGGTTAAGGCTAGCAAGAGAAGCCACCGCAATGAGAAACCCGCGCACCGCAACAAAGAGTAGCCCCCGCTTGCCGCAACTAGGCAAAGCCTGCGCATAGCAACGAAGACCCAACGCAGCCAAAAACAAATTAATTAATTAATTAGTTAACTATTTTAAACAAAAGTACTATATCCTTCTGTACAGCTTCTCTGGGAAGAACAGAGAGATGGCGTAGGAGAGTGAGAAAGACCAATATTTAGTGCACATCTCTCATGCAGCTGCTCTGCTGGCTCAGAGAGATTTATCCCCACTTTACAAAGGAGGAAATAATCTCAGAGAGGTTTAGTAATTTTCCCAAAGCCAAACAGCTATGGAGTGGCAGAACCAAGATCTGAACCAAGTCTGTTACCTTCAAAGCCTAAGTCCTCATCACAACAAAACTCAATTAATATTTACATTTATCGAATTACATTGCAACCTGGGGAGTTCTTGGCACAATCCTGAATAAGAGTGAGAAAGAAAGAAATAGCATTGTTCCTACAGTCAACCCAAATTTTTGGAGCAGCTGCTAGATGCCTGGCCCTTTTTGGGGTTCAGCAGTGGTCAAGACAGGAAGAGTCCTGCTTTCATGAACCACGTAGTGGGGAGGAGAGACGGGTGCAACTTGGGTGAGGGATTTCACCTTGCTGGACCTCTGTTTTGTCATCTGGAAAATGGGATGGGTGTTCCTCATTTTCTGGGATTGTCCAGCCCTCACATTCTCTGATTCCATAAGAAGCATTTGTTTTCCTGTTTCTTTAAAATTCATTCAGGCCGTGAGCTGTGATGAATGTTGTTAGCTGCTCCCCAAATCACTCTATTCCCACCCTTTTCCTGTGATCAGGTCTTTCCCGAAACATGACTCACAGTCAGTCAAGTCACAGAACCTAAGGGGCACCCAGCAGAAAAATTCCAACCCTTGCTTCCCAGGAGCTCTGCGGTCTACCTGCCAGGTAAACTTAACTCACCTGGCACAAGGTGGCCATCCCTGGTTTCACATCAACATGATCTCAGGCACAAACCTCCTTGTCTTTCCATTTTGTCTTTAAGTTACTTGTTGAAACAACTGCACAAATATGACACAGATATAAAATCAGGCATCTTCTGCCCCCAGTGCCTACTAATAAATGATTTTCTGCCACTTTAATGATAAAGATAGAACATTTCAACATTCTGCTACCCTTATTATTTGTCATTTTTGTTGATATTTCTATTGACTACATCTTTCAATATTTTAACAATGGAACATTTATTTAGGGTGTTCCAGACCCAGCCTTTAGTGGTAAAGGTTTCGTTGTTATATTTCTATTATGTTTCCTTTCAAAATCATTATCCTATTTAAATGGATTAAGTCAATTCTATAGGCATTTATCTTATGATATTGATGAAATTGATACATAGAGGGCAGTAGTACAAGTTGATTGGACTTGAGAACCTCTATTAGCAGAGTTAAGTATAAATATTATCTATATGTAAACCAAAGTACAGGCCGAGTGAGATTCTCTGACTTTTTTCCACTGTCTGCCCCTCAAGCCTGTGAGAAATGGACTAGTTCTTGCCCTATCAGTAAACAAAGGATGTCACAGTCTTCAGCACTTGCAGCCCTCCAATGTGAGCCGGCGGGCCCTGAGGCACTCAGGATATGCAAATACAGAATGCAGGCCCCAGAGAGCTGAGGTGCATATCAAAGGAAGGAATTCAGTGAGCCCAGGCAAAGAAAAGCGCCGCATTCCTCACCTTGGGAGAGCTGGTTTTCCTTAGTTAACAATCACCTTTGGATGTTCCCCATTACCTGCGCCAGTTCCCTGCCCTGTCCCCTCCCCCCGGTACTTTAGCTCAGGGAGGAAGGAGCGCAGAGGGACTCGGCTGAATAAGGGGCCTGCGCGCCTCGGGAGGAGTTTTCAGCCGCTTTCTCCGCAGTCGGGAAGAGGGCGCTGACGCTGCAGCCGGACCCTGCGCCTGCCTTGCCCCGTTTCCCCTCAGGACGCTCAGGCCGACCCCCTCCTCACGCCCACCAGGCCTCGCGAGCCAGGACGAGGGCAGGGGCGAGAGGACGGACCGAAGTTCCCGGGGACCAGACGCTGGAGGCCGCTCTTTCTGCACAGCAGCGACGGGTGGCAGCGAACCCCTGCCCCTCAGAAGCTGGTCTTGTGCTGCCTCCCGGGCACCGGACCAGGCGGAGGGTCGGCGCCCACTTACCCGACCCGCCGTCCCCGCGACTGTCATGGCTTCGGCCGCCGGGGCACCTCCAGAGCCGGCAGCCTCAGTGAGGTCGCCCTCCCCTCGGGCTCCGGGGCAGTTCCGTGAAGGCGGAGGGAAGAGACCCCGCCTGAGCCGGGAGTTCCAGCTCTGAGGAAACGCGGGCTCTGTTCAGCGCGCAGTGGGTGGGACCGCTCTGGCCCGAGGCCTTCCGGGAGGGAGCGGGGCGGCGGGGGAGGGAGCCGCCAGGAGCGCAGGGCCCCGTCGGGGGTCCTGGAGGGGCGGCCCGGCCTGGGGGCCACGCCCATTGTGGCCGCAGCCCAGGCCTTTTTCCTGGAATCCTACACAAAAAAATTAGAAAGATACACAGTCTATAGTAAATACTCACAAATGATTGTTGCTGCTGTGCTCACTATTCTATTAAAGGTGTAAAATCCATAAAACACTTTAAGTTCAAAATTAAATGTGAATTTTTACCTTTCTAATTATGTCTCTGATATTCACAGTTGTGGTTAATGAATCAGAGACTGTGGCATCACTAGTTAAAAATCAGCTTGTTAAAAAAATAGAACTCAGGCCCACCGGACCTACTGAATCACAAGCTGCACTTTTACAATCTCCCCAGTGTACTCGTGTACCCATGAATAGTTGAAAGGTACATTTCTACCTCGACAGGTCTTTTCTCTATGAGAAATACACACATTTTATCCAGTTTGATATAAATAAAACACTCAAAAATGCATATGCCTGTGTTGAAACCATCATTTTATCATTTCTTTTCCAGACAAGTATAGTCTCTATACTGGTTTTGTGGATCACATGCCATACTCTTTTCTTGTAGTTAGAAATAAGGTAGAGAAAGTTACTTTGTAAAAAAAAAAAATATATATATATATATATGTATTAGTGGATAATTGAAGAGACTCTTCTAAATTAAAACCTTCTCTTAACTTGCTGTTTTCTTCTTGGGTCATATTATGAACTCTTCCCGTGGCCACATGGCATGTGTACGTTTAATTTCAGGGACTGCTGACATTCCAGGATGTGGCCATAGATTTCTGTCAAGAGGAGTGAGAATGCCTGGACCAAGATCAATGGGAATTGTACAGGGATGTGATGTTATAGAAGTATAGGAACCTGCTCTCCTTGGGTGAGGATACCTTCCTTCCAGAATTCCTTATCCAACCACAGGGTTTGGAGTCCTTCATTTGTAGACTATCTCCTGGAATCTTCTGCTTCCTACAATAGGGTTTCAGATTGCAACGTTTCAGGAAAGATTGGGAGTTTGTGGGTATAATTTTTCTTATTCTTTTAAAATTGCAGCCTCCCTTTTAATATACTTTGTAACTGCTTGGGATGTGTCTATATGAACTGTGTACTATATGCTTCTGTTATAGTCCTTACAATATTTTATTGCCTTATTTTCTCTAACAATTTTCCATGGATTCTTTGGGCTTAAGGTATATTAAAAGGGAGACTGCGAATCTGGGACTTCCCTGGTGATGCAGTGATTAAGAATTCGCCTGCCAATGCAGGGGACCCGGTTCGATCCCCGGTCCGGGAAGATCTCACGTGCCACGGAACAACTAAGCCATTGGGCCACAACTACTGAGTCTGCACGCCACAACTACTGAAGCAGGTGTGTCTTGAGCCCATGTGCCATTTATTTTTGGGAGAATAAAACCGCTTCTGAGTGATTAAAATTTAGGCCAGCTAGTCAAAATGCTTTATCACCTGTTCTTCTAAAACACTGGTCAATGGAACAAGTTTTCCTAGGGATAACAGTGTAATTGTATTCTGGAGTTCATATGGGCAATATGGTTTATGACCTTGATGCTGGATCACGACATTTCAACGGTATAACTGCTATTAATTGTCTGTTTGTTCAACGATTAAAGTCTCACGTGATCTGAGTTCAGACTGGAGTCATCCTGGTTGGTTTCTGTCTATTGCAGATTTCTTCCAGTATGAAAGGACAAGAGCAATACGGCTTCCTTTACAAAATGTCTTCAAACTACATGATGATATAATCTACATTCAATTAATTTATACATACCCTACTGTAGAACAGGGTTCGTTACGCTGGCAGAGCCCGGTAATTATGTAAAACTGAAACTTTTTCTGCACTGGTTCAAGTCCTCTTCCTAAGAATATGTTTATAATCAACATTCTTTCACAAATTACCCAATTTAATTCACCATAGCATTCCTCAAATTAACCAAATGGAAAATCCTAGGCTATATACAAATCCAGAAAGGGCCAAAAATCATCAGCCCCCATGGATGATTACAACCCATTGCTGAGGCATTCAAATTACTTATTAAAGAACCACTATGTCCATCAACATCATCAATTTATATATTATTGCCCCAATGCTAGCCATAACCCTGCCTCTCACAACATGAATTCCTCTTCCCATATCTTATCCACTAATTAGTATAAATGTAGGCATATTATTTCTATTAGCCATATCACACCTAGCCATTTATTCCATCCTCAGATCTGGATGAACTTCACATTCAAAATACTCACTCACTGGAGCTCCAGGAACAATAGCACAGAGGATCATCTCATATGAAGTAATGTAGCAGTTATTCTATTCTCAGTCTTACTGGTAAATGGATCATTTACACTTTCAACAGTAATTACTACACAAGAACACCTATGACTAATTTTCTCCTGACCCCTACCCAGAATTTGATTATCTCCGCAGTAGCAGAAATCCAGTGAAGCCCCACTTGATTTAACAGAAGTAGAATCAAAACCTGTACATGTCTTCAATGTAGAAAATGTAGCAGGCCCATTCACCGCGTCCTTCCTAGAGAATATGTCAATTTCCCTATAATAAACGTTTCCACAGCAATCTATTTTTAGGAGCATTCGACAATCCCTAGGTGCCAGAATTATAGATTCTTTCATCTTGTAAATATAGTTTTCTTTAAAAAATAATTTTTATAGTTTTACTACCTTTAAACAAAATGTACTCCATTGCTGTGGAATATTCCTTCATAGGAGCGTGCATGGTTCATTTCTGCATCCGTCTGTGATGGCCTTCAGGTTCCTTCAGGTTTGGCTCCTGTGGCTGCCAGTCCATGTCCGTGTGTCCTGGTGCAGGTCTGGTGGGTTTGTGTTCAACTGGGAGGAGCACTGTGGGTCTCTGTGCACGGACTTCGCTATCTGAGGCCCGATTGCTTCAGAAGTGGTTGCATCCCCCCGTTGCGTACCAGGCTTTCCATTGCTCCACATCCTGCTGATATTTGATACTATGTCTTTCATGTCTGCCATTCTGGTAGGTGTATGCACAGTATTTTTCTTATGGCTTTAATCCCTCTGTTGTTAGTGAAGTTGTGCCTCTTGTGGTATTCATGGACTATTTCCTGTTGTTTTTGGAAAAGTTTTAAAAATTGTGGTCTGGTACACATAACATAAAATGTACTATCTTAACCATTTTTAAGTGCACATTTCAGGGTCGGGAAGTAATTCACACTGTTGTGCAAACCTGACCACCATCATCCTCCAGAACTTTTTCATCTTGCAAAATTGAAACAGTCCCCATTAAACACTCACTCCCCATTGTCCCTCCCTCAGCCTCTGGCCCTCAACATCCTACTTTATGTCTCTATATTTCCGACTGCTCTAGGGGCCTTGTATGAGTGGATCAAGCACTGTTTGTTTTTTTGTGTCTAGCTTACATCACTGAGCATAATGCCCTCAAGGTTCATCCCTGCTGCATCCTGTGTCAGAATTGACTTCCTTTTTAGGCTGAATAGCATTCCCTTCTATTGATGGACCGTGTTTTTCTTCTCCATTCTTCCATTAGTGGACACATGTAATATCTACATTCATTTCTGCTGTCATAATATTTGTGGAATAAAATCAGAAAGTCCTATGAATCAAAAGTCATTTGCCATTAACTTTTTTCTTAAACTTTTTGTTGTGGAAAACATCAAGGCTAAGAAAAGGGAAAAATACATGTCAGCTTCACTTGTGTTCAGGAATTAATGCTTTACGGATTCACTTTATTCCCTGTGTGTGTGCTATGCGTGTGCATGTGCCTGTTTGCATAAATATGCTGTGCATGTGGATAGGTATGTGAACTTGCACACATT
Source organism: Balaenoptera physalus (assembly GCF_965194825.1). NCBI lineage: Eukaryota > Metazoa > Chordata > Mammalia > Artiodactyla > Balaenopteridae > Balaenoptera > Balaenoptera physalus. Next base: position 151,193 of record NW_028125217.1, read on the forward strand.
AGTGTGTGCATGGGCATATGGGTGCATGTGTGTTCACATGCTAGTGTGTGAATATATTTGTGCTGTGCACGTGCATATGTTTGTGTGTGTGCTGTGCCTGCCTGTGCGCACACCTGTGTGTTTGCTGGAACCACTTGCAAGTTGGCTGCAGACTGAATTGTGCCCCAGATATATCCGCACGCAGCTGCTCTAACAATCCTGAGTAGCCACGTAAAGGTCACAGATCTCAGGGATTTAAATGGATGGAGCAGGATATCCTGACACAGAGTTTGTCTTCCAATGACTGTCACTGTCTCAGTAACATCCTTCACACCTTCTTTAAGCCGCATTCAGGGTCCAGTTTAGACTCCCATTACATTCAGTCACCTGTCCTAGGTCCCCTAAAGCAACAATGTCACCGTTGGAGAGCCCGGCCAAGGCTGGGGGTGCCCCTCCTCTTTGCCTGGCCTCCAGGCCCTGCCCTTGGCTCCTGTTTTCTCATATCTCAGCCAGGCCCCGACTTGGATCGGGCCGCCACCTCTTTCCTCACAGGGTCTCATCACCCAGTCAAGGGGGTTCATTCTCCCCAAACACAGCATCAGGAGTTGGGGGCTAACAGTCCCCACTGGGTCTCCTTCATGTGAGACCCTGTGCTGTTGAAAGAGCAGTCACCCTGCCCTCGGGGGCGGGGGACTGGGGGACGACATGCGGCCCACGATAGGCAGGCGGGTCTCCGGGTGGGGCGAGCCAGTTTGCAAGGAGTTCCGCGGTGGGTTCTCCTCTCCAACGGCTTCTGTGCCCCTACCTCTCCCCGTGCCTCCCCTCGAAGACAGCGCGGTGCCCGGGTTGGGAACCATGGGAGCCGTCAGCCACTGCCCCCTCTACACACACACACACACACGCACACGCACACGCACACGCACACGCTGCAGGGAAGCAGGACCTGAGTGCAGGGCTCTCAGCGGCCCTGAGCGCCCCGCCCGGAATCGGCCAGCCGAATGGACAGACCGGATCTCTCGGCCCGGACCGTGCAGGACTCTCCTGACCTGGCTTGCAGTGTGGCCGCCTCCTTCTGGAAGCCTGGGAGGCTGGAATCAGGCCACTTCTTGTCTGTCCTGGCAGCAGACTGGGCTGCACTCTAAGAAGTTCGTGGCTCGCCCGTGGATCCTGACCATCAGGTGGCCAGAGAAATTGGGAACATTTCTGTTTTACCTGTTGAAATGTTTAATGACAAAGATTTTGTTCAGTTTCCTGATGTGGGTGTCCAAAGATGAGAGACCCATGTGTGTGATCTGTACCCCCTATGAGATCAGCCCTAAGCTAGTTTAAACATGATCAAGTTGTGTCTACATGGTAGATTTAGACCTCTGCATGTCCTGTCTACTGATTATGTTTAGAGCTGACCATGTGTTGTCTATAATAAGAAGATTTAGACCTGACCATGTTCTGTGTACGCTAGGACTATGGGGACCTGGGTAGAGACCCGGCCTGGCCTCAGTACTGGGAAGCTCCGTGCCTGCATCTGAATGTCAGTGCTTAGATGTCTGGGGTCTGGAGCTGAGGTGGGCTTGTCTACGTAACAGCCTCTCTTCTGAGTGTGGTGACCTGGTCCTCCCAAGGGTCAGTGCTATGGTCGGGGCCTTAGTCTTAATCCCTGCAAGGTTCACCTTCCCTGGGGCTCATGGAGAATCCTCAGGAGGACTACCTGGCAATAATTCCAATTTACCAGCACGTGCATGGTGCATAGGGAAGCAGGTTTAGCTGCTGAATTGATTGCAGGGCACGCAGATCGGGCAAAAGGCCGATGGGTGACAGCTGAGGCTGCTGCTGAGCTCTCCCTCCAGTCTACCGTCCCTACGCAGCAGAGTCCAGAGCTGCCCCTCGGCTTTCAGCCCTGCTGTCCTGTATGTTTTCTCAACATGTAAGTGAGACGAGAAAGGACTGAGCATGCCAGCACCAGGGTCGTGTGTTCAACTCTAGTATGAAAGCTGTACAAACAGTTAAAATCACACAGAACCAAAGTGAGGAGAGGAGGACTCCTCTGGGACAAGTGTGGGGAAAGGAGACACACCTGACACTTTTTCCCATCCCAGGAGGTCCCAGGGACCCAGCTTGTTTCCACATTGGGGGAGCCCCCTGCAGAGCCATGGTGTCCTGACCAAGGGGACGTGTGACCCCAGGTGCAGGGTCTGGGGAGGTGAGGTCACCCTGGGACTGTGGACATGTGACCCAGGTGGAGGGCTCTGGGGAGGAGGGTCACCCTGGTGAGTGTGGATGTGTGGCCCCAGGTATAGGGTGCGGGGACTGTGTGGGTCTCACCATACCTGCATGGGTCAGGATCACATGGATGGGGAGACCGCATATGCGCTCTTTGCCTGCAGTGTGTCCTGTCCCCTTTGAGATTTCCAACCTCTGCATTAAGGGTGTTGTCCTGATTAACCTGTGGTTCCTTTTCTTCTCTTCATCTTGTCACAATCATATGAGGTCAGGCATGTTTGAGTGGGTTGCTGCTCTGTGTTCCGGTGAGTGACAACACTTGGTGGTGTCGTATTAATACTATAGCATATCATATGTCTAATCTATGGGGGTCACCACTGCCTGGGTCCCCCTGGACAGAGGTCAGGTGAGCACAGACTAGCCCCCCCTATGAATGGTCTCCCACGTGCTCTGTGAGGGTACCGTGATGGCCCCTAAGGTACGGGACTGTGTCTGGGCCTCCGACATTTGTGATGAAGGGGAGTCGAAATGGAATCTCAATTAACAAGACATTATTTTAAGAATTTATTTTAAGTGAAATAAAACACACGTCACATACCCTTTACCATCATCACCATTTTAAGTGCACGTTTCTGAGGCATCAGATAGATTCACTTTCTCGTGGAGCCATCACCACCATCAGTAGAACTTTTCGTCCTGCAAAACCAAAATTCCACAACCATGAAAGTCTCATTCCCCATTCCCTCCCACTGCCCCTGGCACCGATATCCACTTCAGTCCCTGAGTTGTCGACTGCAGGGCACCCACTGGAGTGGAATCCTGCAGTGTTTGCTGACGGGTCATTTTGGAAGAGCTGACTTTCAGTCTGAAGCTCTGCCTGTTCGCATCTGAAGAATCTGCATTTAAGGAGAGGGTGTATGAGGAAGGGGGTGTATGCGGGACAAAGGTGTCCGGGGTGCAGGTGAGCCAGGACCTGACCAGCTGCCTTTTGGGTCCTCTGGTCCCATCTCTTGGTCTGTGCCTCATCTGCATCATCACTGTCCCCGCTGGCACCGCTGGGGTGTTGTTGTCTGAGTGAGAGTCCCCTGGTGTCCCTGCTCTCCTCCCCTCCTCCTGCTGGTTGGGGAGGGAACTGCTTGCTGTGTGGTCTCTACTCCTGAGGCATGAAGGACCCTGTAGCATGGACCTGCAGAGTGTGGGGTGTGGTCCCAAGAGCATGGGGCCCACATAGGACACGACATCGGGCCGTGACAGGTGCTAGGGCTGCCTCATCACTGACAGGGAATGTTGCCCAGATCCTGCTCCAGAGGGCGTGGTGGGTGGCCTGGGACCCTAGAGGCCCCATTCCTATACTGGAGCTTGGAGAGTGCATCCCCATGGGCTGCAGATTCACCCCATATCTCAGACATATCCCTCTGTCCTGTCTTTGAACTCAGGAAAACGAGCTCTCTTGTCCACAACATAGGCCGGGTCCTGTTGATATTAGGATTCTTTAAGTTAGGCGTCCTGGGATAGCAGCTCCTTTTAGGCCTGAGAAGGAACAACTCCGGAGTGTACAACAATTTCAGATGAAACTAATATTCAATGACTATCCCTAACTACTCGGTTGTTGACTTCTATTAGTCATTATTCTCCTGGTTTTAGCTCTGATGTGGGGATTACAGAGGAGTCAACATTTAAATCTTCGTAATCTGTGTATTTGTAGCTTCAGTATCGTTACGGACCCATAGTTTTTTATGGTTTGGGAAGAGTTATTGATTTCATGTATCATGTAAAGGATTCACAATGATGATAGGGCAATTAAGATTACAATAATAGCTAGTAAATTGTTCACATTTTCTCTACCTGTGCATCTATTGTATGCATATGAGTTTAGATGTCAATATTAGTGAAATGATATAGAGGACTAGAGAACTTATTTTAAAAATCACTATTAATGTGTGATGAAGAAAATGTAAAAGTTCTTCCATAATCGGTGATGTTGTATCTTGAGAGCCTAGATGAAATTGATATGCCTTAGTCATATACAGGATTTTAGCCTATCATTTAACTTTGACAAAGCTACATCACTTTTTACTTTTATCTCATTTATTGAGGAAGACATAATTGTTATGGTGTTGGCTTGAAACTGGTTGAAAAGGACTTGAGTCCTTCCTTATTTTACATTTACATAGGTAGGATCTTGAAACGTAGGATATGGTGGAGGACATCCGTGTAACCATTCTAGGTTAGGAGTAGCAATTTCCACTGCTAAGACTTCTTGTTTAGACACAAATGCTTTTCAAAGTATGAAGATTATTAGCATTACTGCTGCTACTGAGATGAATGAGCCTAAAGACAAAATATTTCATGTTGTGTGTGCCTCAGGGTACTCAGACTAAGGTAGTGACATCCCTGAAAGGCCACGAAAGTGCTGCAGGAAGTCATATTTACGACTACAAATATACTTGTGAAGTGAATTTTTGCTCATGCTGAGTTAACTGTATAACCTGAGAATAGTGGGAATCAGTGTAGAAAGCCTCCTATAATAGTGAAGACTGCTCCCATGGACATTAGGTCATGGAAGTGTGCTACTACATAGTATGTATCCTGGAGGGCAATGTCTGGGGATGAGTTGACTAAGATGATTCCTGTCAAACCACCTACTGTAAAAAGAAAAACTAAAGCCTAAAACTCATAATATAGTGGGAGGTCATATAGTATGACCTCCGTGAACAGTTGCTAACCAGGGACTTCCCTGGTGACACAGTGGTTAAGAATTCATCTGCCAATGCAGGGAACACGGGTTCGAGCCCTTGTCTGGGAAGATTCCACATGCCGCGGAGCAAAAAGCCCGTGTGCCACAACTACTGAGCCTGCCCTCTAGAGCCCGCAAGCCACAACTACTGAAGCCCACGCGCCTAGAGGCCGTGCTCTGCAACAAGAGAAGCCACTGCAATGAAAGGGCCGCACACCGCAACGAAGAGTAGCTGCCGCTCACTGCAACCAGAGAAAGCCCATGCGCAGCAACCAAGACCCAACTCAGCCAAAAAAAAAAACAGAAAAGAAAAAGAAAAATTAAATAAAGAGTTGCTAATCAGCTAGATACTTTTACTCCTGTAGGGATAGAAGTAATTACGGTAGCTGATGCAAAGTATGCTCCTGAGTCCACAGCTATCCCTATGGTAAACATATGATGGGCCCACAAGAGAACTCCTAAAAAACCAGTGGACATGACTCATACTATTCCCAGATAGCTGAAAGGCAATTTTTGTCCTAAATAGTATGTAATGCTATGTGAGTTTATAACAAACCCTGTTAGGCCATGAATACAGACTTCAGGGTGAGCAAAGTATCAAAAGAGGTGTTGGTATAGGATTCGGTCTCCTCCTGCAGGGTCAAAGAAAGTAGTGTTTAGATTTCTATCTCTTAACAGCATGGCAATTCTGGCTGCTTGGACTGAGATTGGTAATTATAGTAATATGGCTATAGTTGGGGAAGATTAAACAAATAATGGTGTTTGGTATTGGGATATGACTGCTGGTTTTGTATTAAAGACTATAGTAATAAAAGTAATAATACCAAGAATTGATGAGACACCTGCTAAATGTAAGGAGAAAACAGTTAGGTCGACAGAGGCTCCTGCATGGGCCAGATTGCAGGCTAGAGCTGAATACACCGTCCCACTGGTACCAGAACCAGCTTCTACTATTGGTGATATGAGTAGGAGTAAGAATGATGGGGGAAGTAGTCAAAAGTTTATATGATTTATTGGGGGAAATGCTACTTCAGGTGTCCGAGTTCTTAGTGGCCCAAGTCAGTTTTCAAAGCCTGCAATCATAACGGGTACAGCTATAAAGAAAATTATTACAAGTGCAGGGACTGTTATGACAACCTTACAGATTTGGGCATCTCCAAGTAGCGGTCCAGGTCAGCATAGCTCAGCCTGGATTAATATAATTAAGGTGCTGCCTGCTACTCCAGCTCAAGCACCAAATAGTAAATATAAAATGCCGATATCTTTGTGATTTGTTGAAAATAATCAGCAGTGTATGAACAGAGGTAAAATGACTGAGTTAGCATTAGACTGTAAATCTAAAGACAGAGATTGAGCCCTCTTTCTGGCAAACCCTGTGGTGAATCAACAAATTGAATTGTAACTTCAGAGAAGCAGCTTCAATTCTGCCAGTGATTATCCTGCCTTTTTTTTTTTTTCTTTTCTTCTTTCTCAAATGAAGGAGAAGTAGACTGAAGTCAGTTGACTAGAGGATTTGCCTGTTAACTAAAGTTTCCTGGGGTTAAAACTCATCCATCTCGTAAAGATTTGGCTTCAATACAGTGTTTGCTTTACATTCAATTGATGTAGAATAAAGTCTTGCAATCCTTATTTTTAGGAATTAAGTAAATTTCACTTGTTTAGGGTTTTGAAAGCTCCTGGTCTGAACTAACCTAAATTCCTAGTCCAGCACCGATAGAATGGGTGTTGTGTGTAGTAACCGTGTGGGTATTATGATTGGTAATGATAGGAAGGTTATTTCTTTGTATGTTCAAATTGTTTTGTGTTTGTGTTGTTTAATGAAGGGAATATAGTTAGTGATGTGGAGTATGTTAGCTGCAAGTAGAAATATATGCTGAGGACTGCTATGATGGCTATTAGTGTTGGTAGAATGATGTTGTCGTTTTTGTTATCTCTTGGATAATTATTCATTTGGGTAGAAAGCCTGATAGTGATGGGCGATGTCCTAATGATACTATAATGGTGAGGAAAATGATTGTGATGGGAGGTGTTTTATCTCATGTGTGTGATAATGATACTCTTGTAGTACATGATCTGGGCATAAATAAGAAGAAGATAGTGTTGTTATGATATAAATTAGTATGTTTAGGATTGTTATAATCTGAATATACATTATAATAGCTGTTATTCATCCTATATGGGCAATTGATGAGGAGGGTGTAATATTTTCCACGTGAGTATGGCGAAGTCTGCCTCAGCCTCCAGCTATGATTTATAATATCACTATGATTAATAGTATATTTAGGTTGATGGATGGTGACCTGTGGTATAAAACTGATAGGGGTGCAATTTTGTCATGTTGATAGCATCAGGTCTGCTGTTCATGGGATGCCTCGTGTGACTTCAGGCACTCAGAAGTGAAATGGGGAAAGTCCTACTTTTGTGACAAGGGCGATTGTCATGAGGGTGGATGCTGCTGGATTAAAGATTCTTGTTATTCATTGTGCTCTTTGACCAGAGTATATTAGATTAATGATAAAAGCCATTATAAGTAGTATTGATGTGGTGGACTGTTTTAGGAAATATTTGTTGGATGCTTCTGTAGCTTATGGGTTCATGTTTTTTATTAGAATGGGGATACCATTAACCAGTGTGAGCTTGTTATACAATTATATTTCCTGAGAAAATGGTCAGTAGAATGATGGTAAAAACAATGAGAGTTTATTAGCACAGGAAGGATATATAAAAATATTTTGGGGGTATGGGCCTGAAGCTTACTTAGAGAACTTTACTATATAGCATGTGGTGTAATGTGGTAGGTAGCATGGAGAATGTAAAATTATTAGGAAGAATTCAATTCCAGGAATAAGAGCATTGAAACCTCTGTGATTTACTCTATCAAAGTAACTCTTTTGTCAGACATATTTCTTAAATTTGTGGAGGGTTGCCTGGTATGATGACAATTAGTGAAAACTCTCATATACATAGGGTTAATGTTAGTCGTAAAAAAAATTTTTATAAGAGATGTATGCGTTGATCATATCAAAATTGTAGGTAGGAGGCTCAAATTCATAGGAAGGAGAATGTTAGATGTGTTTAATGATGACTTGGGCTGTATATAATTCTGGCACCTAGGGATTGTCGAATGCTCCTAAAAATAGATTGCTGTGGCAATGTTTATTATAGGGAAATTGACATATTCTCTAGGAGGGACGGGGTGAATGGGCCTGCTACATTTTCTACATTGAAGACATATACAGGTTTTGATGCTACTTCCGTTTAATCAAATGGGGCTTCGTTGGATTTCGGCTACTGAGGAGATAATCAAATTCTGGGTAAGGGTCAGGAGAAAATTAGTCATAGGTGTTCTTGTGTAATAATTACTGTTGAAAGTGTAAATGATCCATTTATCAGTAAGACTGAGAATAGAATAACTGCTACATTACTTCATATGAGATGATTGTCTGTGCTATTGCTCCTAGAGCTCCAGTGAGTGAGTATTTTGAATGTGAAGTTCATCCAGATCTGAGGATGTAGTAAATGGCTAGGTGTGATATGGCTAATAGAAATAACATGCCTACATTTATATTAATTAGTGGATAAGATATGGGAAGAGGAATTCATGTTGTGAGAGCCAGGGTTAAGCCTAGCATTGGGGTTAAGGCTAGCAAGAGAAGCCACCGCAATGAGAAGCCCGCGCACCGCAACAAAGAGTAGCCCCCGCTTGCCGCAACTAGGCAAAGCCTGCGCATAGCAACGAAGACCCAACGCAGCCAAAAACAAATTAATTAATTAATTAGTTAACTATTTTAAACAAAAGTACTATATCCTTCTGTACAGCTTCTCTGGGAAGAACAGAGAGATGGCGTAGGAGAGTGAGAAAGACCAATATTTAGTGCACATCTCTCATGCAGCTGCTCTGCTGGCTCAGAGAGATTTATCCCCACTTTACAAAGGCGGAAATAATCTCAGAGAGGTTTAGTAATTTTCCCAAAGCCAAACAGCTATGGAGTGGCAGAACCAGGATCTGAACCAAGTCTGTTACCTTCAAAGCCTAAGTCCTCATCACAATAAAACTCAATTAATATTTACATTTATCGAATTACATTGCAACCTGGGGAGTTCTTGGCACAATCCTGAATAAGAGTGAGAAAGAAAGAAATAGCATTGTTCCTACAGTCAACCCAAATTTTTGGAGCAGCTGCTAGATGCCTGGCCCTTTTTGGGGTTCAGCAGTGATCAAGACAGTAAGAGTCCTGCTTTCATGAACCACGTAGTGGGGAGGAGAGACGGGTGCAACTTGGGTGAGGGATTTCACCTTGCTGGACCTCTGTTTTGTCATCTGGAAAATGGGATGGGTGTTCCTCATTTTCTGGGATTGTCCAGCCCTCACATTCTCTGATTCCATAAGAAGCATTTGTTTTCCTGTTTCTTTAAAATTCATTCAGGCCGTGAGCTGTGATGAATGTTGTTAGCTGCTCCCCAAATCACTCTATTCCCACCCTTTTCCTGTGATCAGGTCTTTCCCGAAACATGACTCACAGTCAGTCAAGTCACAGAACCTAAGGGGCACCCAGCAGAAAAATTCCAACCCTTGCTTCCCAGGAGCTCTGCGGTCTACCTGCCAGGTAAACTTAACTCACCTGGCACAAGGTGGCCATCCCTGGTTTCACATCAACATGATCTCAGGCACAAACCTCCTTGTCTTTCCATTTTGTCTTTAAGTTACTTGTTGAAACAACTGCACAAATATGACACAGATATAAAATCAGGCATCTTCTGCCCCCAGTGCCTACTAATAAATGATTTTCTGCCACTTTAATGATAAAGATAGAAC